>NW_023330875.1:0-57531 GCF_011100685.1 Canis lupus familiaris | reverse complement strand
AAAAGAATCGAATCGAATCGATCAAAAGAATCGAATCGAAACGACAAGAAGGCGAATCGATTATCGAATCGAAAAGAATCAAATTGAAAAGAATCGAATCAAATTGAAAAGAATCGAATCGAAAAAATCGAATCGAAAAAAGATCGAATCGAATCGAAAAAGAATCGATCGAATTGAAAAGAATAGAATCGAAGGAATCGAATCGAAAAGAATCAATCGAATCGAATGAATAGAAAAGAATCGAAATAGAATCAAATCGACACGAATCGAAAAAAGTCGAAGAACGAATCGAATCAATCAAAGCGAAGATCGAATCGAATCGAAAAGAATCGAATCGACGAATCGAAATAGAATCGAATCGAACAGTACCGAATCGAATTGATAAGATTCGAATCAATAAAATCGAAAAGAATCTAATTGAAACGAAAAGAATCCAATCGAATCGAATTGAAAGGAATCGAATCGAAAAATCGAATCGAAAAGAATCGAGTTGAGTTGAATCGAATCGAATCAAATCGAAAAGAATCGAATCGAATTGAAAAGAATTGAATCGAACTGAATCAAAAAGAATCGAATCGACCTGAATAGAAAAGAATCGAATCGAAATGTACAATTGAATCCAAATGATCGAATCGAATCAAATCGAAAAGAATCGCAGAATCGAATCGAAACGAAAAGAATCGAACTGAAAATAATCGAATCGAATCGAATCGAATCGAACAGAATTGAATCGAACGAAAAGAATCTTATCGAATCGAATCGAATCGAATGGAGAAGAATCAAATCGAACCGAATCGAAAAGAACTGAATCGAAAGAATCGATCGAAGAGAATCTAATCGAAACGAAAGGAATCAAATCGAATCCAAAACAATAGAATCGAAACGAAAAGAGGCGAATCGAATCGAATCGAAAGAAGCGAAAAGAAAAAATCGAATCGAATCGAATCGAAAAGAATCGAATTAAAAGAATAGAATCGAAACATTCGAATCGAAATGAATCGAATCGAATTAAATCGGTTGAAAAGATCGAATCAAAAAACATCAAAGAGAATCGAAACGAATCGAATCAAATCGAATTGAAAAATCGTATCAAATCAAATCTAAAAGAATCGAATCGGGATCCCTGGGTGGTGCAGCGGTTTACCGCCTGCCTTTGGCCCAGGGCGCGATCCTGGAGACCCGGGATCGAATCCCATGTCGGGCTCCCGGTGCATGGAGCCTGCTTCTCCCACTGCCTATGTCTGCCCCTCTCTCTTTTCTCTCTGTGACTATCATAAATAAATAAAATAAAAAAAAATAAATAAAAATAATCGAATCGAATCGAATCGAATCAAAAGAATGGAATCGAATTGATTCGCATTGAAAAGAATCGATCGAATCGTATTGAATCGAAAAGAATCGAATCGAAATCGAAGATCGATCGAAACGATCGAATCGAAAAGAATCGAATCGAAAAGAATCGAATCGAAGAATATCAAATCGAATTGAAAAGAATTGACTCAATCGAAAAGAATCGAATCGAAACACAAGAATCGAATCGAATCGAATTCGAAAGAATCGAATTGAATTGAAATGAGAAGAATCGAATCGAATTGCATCGAATCGAAATAATTGAATCGAATTGAATAAAAATAATCAAATCGAGTCGAATCAAAAATAATTGGAATTGAATCGAATCGATAATCGAACCGAATCGAATCCAATCGAGTCGAATCGAAAATAATCGAATCGAATCAAATGGATTCAAAAACAATTAAATCGAATCGAAAAGAATCGAATGGAATCGAAAGAATCAAACCGAATCAAAAAGAATCGAAAAGAATTGAATCAAGAAGAATCGAAATGAATTGAATCGAGTAGAATCACATCGAAGCTAGGGTAAAAGAATCGATCGAATCAAAAATTATCTAAATCAATCCAATGAAATCCAAAGAATTGAATCGAATCGAATCGAAAAGATTCGAATCGAAATGTAACAAGTGGAATCCAAATGATCGAATCGAATCAAATCGAAAAGAATCGAATCGAAAAGAATCGAATTGAATTGAATCGATTCGAAGAATCGAATCGAAAAGAAGCGAATCGAATCGAAAAGAATCGAATCGAAGAGAATATATCGAAACAAAAAGAATCGAATCGAATCGAATCAAAAGAATCGAATCGAAACGACAAGAGGCGAATCGAATCGAATCGAAAAGAATCAAATTGAAAAGAATCGAATCAAATTGAAAAGAATCGAATCGAAAAAATCGAATCAAAAAGAATCGAATCGAATCGTATCGAATCGAAAAGAATCGAAAAGAATAGAATCGAATGGAATCGAATCGAAAGAAATCAATCGAATCGAATTGATGAAAAGAATCGAAATAATATAGATCGACACTGATCGAACAAAAGTCGAAACGAATCGAATCAATATCAAAGCGCAAAGAATCGAATCGAGTCCAAAGAATCGAATCGAACTGAAGCGAAAAGAATCGAAATCGAACAGACGAAAAGAATCAAGAAGGAGAATCGTACGAATCGAATCGAATGAACCGAAAGAATCGATCGATTCCAATCGACCTGAATCGAAAAGAATCGAATCGAACAGTATCGAATCTAATTGAAATGAATCGAATCAAATAAAATAGAAGAGAATCAAATCGAAACGAAAAGAATCGAATCGAATCGAATTGAAAAGAATTGAATCAAATCGAAAAGAATCGAATCGAAATGAAAAGAATCGAATCGAATCGATCGAATGATCGTATTGAAAAGTATCGAGTTGAATCGATCAAATCGAAAAGAATCAAAATCGAATCGTATGGAATCAAAAGAATCAAATCAAATCGAATCGAAAAGAATAGAACCGTAGTTCATTGAATCGAAAAGAATTGAATCGAAAAGAATCGAGTCGAATCAAAAACGAATCGAATCAAAATCGAAAAGACTCGTATCGATTTGAATCGAAAAGAATCGGAATCGAATCTTATATACTTGAATCAAAAAAGAAGTCGATTCGATTCAAATCAAAAAAAAATCATACAAACCGAATAGAAAAGAATCGAATCGAAAAGAAAAAGAATCGATTCAAATTGCGAAAAACCGAAAAGGAATCAAAAAAACGATTCGAGATGGAGTACGAAACGAATCGAATCGAAAATAAGAGAATCGAATCGTACCGAACCGAATGAAAATAATCAAATGGAATCGAATTGAAAATAACCGAATCAAATCAAATTCGAAAATACTTGAAGGCGGGGATTCCTGGGAGGGGCAAGGACGGTTTAGTGCCTGCCTTTGGCCCAGGGCGCGATCCTGGAGACCCGGGATCAAATCCCACATAGGGCTCCCGTGCTTGGAGCTTGCTTCTCCCTCTGCCTATCTCTGCCTCTCTCTCTCTCTCTGTGACTATCATAAATAAATAAAAAATTTAGAAAAAAAAAGAAAATAATTGAAGCGAATCTAATAGAAAATAGTTGATTCGCATTGAATCGAATCGAAAAACATCGAAATGAATTGAATTGAAAATAATGAAATCGAATCGAAAATAATCGAATCGAAAGTAATCTTATCGAATCGAAAATAATCGAATCGAATCGAATCGAAAATAATTGAACCGAGTCGATCGAATTGAGTTGAAAATAATCGAATCAAACCGAATTGAATCGAAAATAATCGAATCGAATCGAATAGAAAAGAATCGAATGGAATCGAAAAGAATCGAATCATATCGAATTGAATCGAAAAGAATCGAATCGAAGAGAACCGAAAAGAATCGAATCGAATACAATCGAAAAGAATCGTATCGAATCGAATCGAATTGAATCGAAAAGAATCGATTCCAATCGAATTGAATTGAATAGAATCGAATCGAACAGTACCGAATCGAATTGATAAGATTCGAATCAAGTAAAATCGAAAAGAATCTAATTGAAACGAAAAGAATCCAATCGAATCGAATTGAAAGGAATCGAATCGAAAAAAATCGAATCGAAAAGAATCGAGTTGAGTTGAATCGAATCGAATCATATCGAATCGAAAAGAATCGAACCGAATCGAATTGAGTTGAAAAGAATTGAATCGAACTGAATCAAAAAGAATCGAATCGACCTGAATAGAAAAGAATCGAATCGAAATGTAACAAATTGAATCCAAATGATCGAATCGAATCAAATCGAAAAGAATCGAGCAGAAATCGAATCGAAACGAAAAGAATCGAACTGAAAATAATCGAATCGAATCGAATCGAATCGAATCGAACAGAATTGAATCGAACGAAAAGAATCTTATCGAATCGAATCGAATCGAATGGAGAAGAATCAAATCGAACCGAATCGAAAAGAACTGAATCGAAAAGAATCGAATCGAAGAGAATCTAATCGAACGAAAGGAATCAAATCGAATCCAAAACAATAGAAACGAAACGAAAAGAGGCGAATCGAATCGAATCGAAAAGAAGCGAAAAGAAAAAAATCGAATCGAATCGAATCGAAAAGAATCGAATTAAAAAGAATAGAATCGAAACATTCGAATCGAAATGAATCGAATCGAATTAAATCGGTTGAAAAGATCGAATCAAAAAACATCAAAGAGAATCGAAACGAATCGAATCGAATCAAATCGAATTGAAAAGAATCGTATCAAATCAAATCTAAAAGAATCGAATCGGGATCCCTGGGTGGTGCAGCGGTTTACCGCCTGCCTTGGCCCAGGGCGCGATCCTGGAGACCCGGGATCGAATCCCATGTCGGGCTCCCGGTGCATGGAGCCCTGCTTCTCCCACTGCCTATGTCTCTGCCCCTCTCTCTCTTTCTCTCTGTGACTATCATAAATAAAGTAAAAATAAAAAAAAATAAATAAAAATAATCGAATCGAATCGAATCGAATCAAAAGAATGGAATCGAATTGATTCGCATTGAAAAGAATCGATCGAATCGTATTGAATCGAAAAGAATCGAATCGAATCGAATCGAAGAATCGAAATCGAAACGAATCGAATAGAAAAGAATCGAATCGAAAAGAATCGAATCGAAGAATATCAAATCGAATTGAAAAGAATTGACTCAAATCGAAAAGAATCGAATCGAAACACAAAGAATCGAATCGAATCGAATTCGAAAGAATCGAATTGAATTGAAATGAGAAGAATCGAATCGAATTGCATCGAATCGAAAATAATTGAATCGAATTGAATAAAAAATAATCAAATCGAGTCGAATCAAAAATAATTGGAATTGAATCGAATCGATAATCGAACCGAATCGAATCCAATCGAGTCGAATCGAAAATAATCGAATCGAATCAAATGGATTCAAAAACAATTAAATCGAATCGAAAAGAATCGAATGAATCGAAAAGAATCAAACCGAATCAAAAAGAATCGAAAAGAATTGAATCAAGAAGAATCGAAATGAATTGAATCGAGTAGAATCACATCGAAGCTAGGGTAAAAGAATCGAATCGAATCAAAAATTATCTAAATCAATCCAATGAAATCCAAAAGAATTGAATCGAATCGAATCGAAAAGATTCGAATCGAAATGTAACAAGTGGAATCCAAATGATCGAATCGAATCAAATCGAAAGAATCGAATCGAAAAGAATCGAATTGAATTGAATCGATTCGAGAAGAATCGAATCGAAAAGAAGCGAATCGAATCGAAAAGAATCGAATCGAAGAGAATATAATCGAAACAAAAAGAATCGAATCGAATCGAATCAAAAAGAATCGAATCGAAACGACAAGAGGCGAATCGAATCGAATCGAAAAGAATCAAATTGAAAAGAATCGAATCAAATTGAAAAGAATCGAATCGAAAAAATCGAATCAAAAGAATCGAATCGAATCGAAAAGAATCGAATCGAATTCGAAAAGAATAGAATCGAATGGAATCGAATCGAAAAGAATCAATCGAATCGAATTGAATAGAAAAGAATCGAATAGATTCGAATCGACACGAATCGAAAAAAGTCGAAACGAATCGAATCATATCAAAGCGCAAAGAATCGAATCGAGTCCAAAAGAATCGAATCGAACTGAATCGAAAAGAATCGAATCGAACAGACCGAAAGAATCGAATCGAAGAGAATCGTATCGAAATCGAATCGAATAGAACCGAAAGAATCGAATCGATTCCAATCGACCTGAATCGAAAAGAATCGAATCGAAACGTATCGAATCTAATTGAAATGAATCGAATCAAATAAAATAGAAGAGAATCAAATCGAAACGAAAAGAATCGAATCGAATCGAATTGAAAAGAATTGAATCAAATCGAAAAGAATCGAATCGAAATGAAAAGAATCGAATCGAATCGATCGAAATGATCGATTTGAAAAGTATCGAGTTGAATCGAATCAAATCGAAAAGAATCAAATCGATCGTATGGAATCAAAAGAATCAATCAAATCGAATCGAAAAGAATAGAACCGTATTTCATTGAATCGAAAAGAATTGAATCGAAAAGAATCGAGTCGAATCAAAACGAATCGAATCAAATCGAAAAGAATCGTATCGATTTGAATCGAAAAGAATCGGATCGAATCTTATATACTTGAATCAAAAAGAATCGAGTCGATTCAAATCAAAAAAATCAAACCGAAATAGAAAAGAATCGAATCGAAAAGAAAAGAATCGATTCAAATCGAAAACCGAAAGGAATCAAAACGATTCGAATGGATACGAAACGATCGAATCGAAAATAATAGAATCGAATCGTACCGAACCGAAATGAAAATAATCAAATGGAATCGAATTGAAAATAACCGAATCAAATCAAATCGAAAATAATTGAAGCGGGGATTCCTGGGAGGGGCAGCGGTTTAGTGCCTGCCTTTGGCCCAGGGCGCGATCCTGGAGACCCGGGATCAAATCCCACATAGGGCTCCCGGTGCTTGGAGCTTGCTTCTCCCTCTGCCTATCTCTGCCTCTCTCTCTCTCTCTGTGACTATCATAAATAAATAAAAAATTTAGAAAAAAAAAAGAAAATAATTGAAGCGAATCTAATAGAAAATAGGTTGATTCGCATTGAATCGAATCGAAAAACATCGAAATGAATTGAATTGAAAATAATGAAATCGAATCGAAAATAATCGAATCGAAAGTAATCTTATCGAATCGAAAATAATCGAATCGAATCGAATCGAAAATAATTGAACCGAGTCGATCGAATTGAGTTGAAAATAATCGAATCAAACCGAATTGAATCGAAAATAATCGAATCGAATCGAATAGAAAAGAATCGAATGGAATCGAAAAGAATCGAATCATATCGAATTGAATCGAAAAGAATCGAATCGAAGAGACCGAAAAGAATCGAATCGAATACAATCGAAAAGAATCGTATCGAATCGAATCGAATTGAATCGAAAAGAATCGATTCCAATCGAATTGAATTGAATAGAATCGAATCGAACAGTACCGAATCGAATTGATAAGATTCGAATCAAGTAAAATCGAAAAGAATCTAATTGAAACGAAAAGAATCCAATCGAATCGAATTGAAAGGAATCGAATCGAAAAAATCGAATCGAAAAGAATCGAGTTGAGTTGAATCGAATCGAATCATATCGAATCGAAAAGAATCGAACCGAATCGAATTGAGTTGAAAAGAATTGAATCGAACTGAATCAAAAAGAATCGAATCGACCTGAATAGAAAAGAATCGAATCGAAATGTAACAAATTGAATCCAAAATGATCGAATCGAATCAAATCGAAAAGAATCGAGCAGAATCGAATCGAAACGAAAAGAATCGAACTGAAAATAATCGAATCGAATCGAATCGAATCGAACAGAATTGAATCGAACGAAAAGAATCTTATCGAATCGAATCGAATCGAATGGAGAAGAATCAAATCGAACCGAATCGAAAAGAAACTGAATCGAAAAGAATCGAATCGAAGAGAATCTAATCGAAACGAAAGGAATCAAATCGAATCCAAAACAATAGAATCGAAACGAAAAGAGGCGAATCGAATCGAATCGAAAAGAAGCGAAAAGAAAAAAATCGAATCGAATCGAATCGAAAAGAATCGAATTAAAAAGAATAGAATCGAAACATTCGAATCGAAATGAATCGAATCGAATTAAATCGGTTGAAAAGATCGAATCAAAGAACATCAAGAGAATCGAAACGAATCGAATCGAATCAAATCGAATTGAAAAGAATCGTATCAAATCAAATCTAAAAGAATCGAATCGGGATCCCTGGGTGGTGCAGCGGTTTACCGCCTGCCTTTGGCCCAGGGCGCGATCCTGGAGACCCGGGATCGAATCCCATGTCGGGCTCCCGGTGCATGGAGCCTGCTTCTCCCACTGCCTATGTCTCTGCCCCTCTCTCTCTTTCTCTCTGTGACTATCATAAATAAAGTAAAAATAAAAAAAAATAAATAAAAATAATCGAATCGAATCGAATCGAATCAAAAAGAATGGAATCGAATTGATTCGCATTGAAAAGAATCGATCGAATCGTATTGAATCGAAAAGAATCGAATCGAATCGAATCGAAGAATCGAATCGAAACGAATCGAATCGAAAAGAATCGAATCGAAAAGAATCGAATCGAAGAATATCAAATCGAATTGAAAAGAATTGACTCAAATCGAAAAGAATCGAATCGAAACACAAAGAATCGAATCGAATCGAATTCGAAAGAATCGAATTGAATTGAAATGAGAAGAATCGAATCGAATTGCATCGAATCGAAATAATTGAATCGAATTGAATAAAAAATAATCAAATCGAGTCGAATCAAAAATAATTGGAATTGAATCGAATCGATAATCGAACCGAATCGAATCCAATCGAGTCGAATCGAAAATAATCGAATCGAATCAAATGGATTCAAAAACAATTAAATCGAATCGAAAAGAATCGAATGGAATCGAAAAGAATCAAACCGAATCAAAAAGAATCGAAAAGAATTGAATCAAGAAGAATCGAAATGAATTGAATCGAGTAGAATCACATCGAAGCTAGGGTAAAAGAATCGAATCGAATCAAAAATTATCTAAATCAATCCAATGAAATCCAAAAGAATTGAATCGAATCGAATCGAAAAGATTCGAATCGAAATGTAACAAGTGGAATCCAAATGATCGAATCGAATCAAATCGAAAAGAATCGAATCGAAAAGAATCGAATTGAATTGAATCGATTCGAGAAGAATCGAATCGAAAAGAAGCGAATCGAATCGAAAAGAATCGAATCGAAGAGAATATAATCGAAACAAAAAGAATCGAATCGAATCGAATCAAAAAGAATCGAATCGAAACGACAAGAGGCGAATCGAATCGAATCGAAAAGAATCAAATTGAAAAGAATCGAATCAAATTGAAAAGAATCGAATCGAAAAAATCGAATCAAAAAGAATCGAATCGAATCGTATCGAATCGAAAGAATCGAAAAGAATAGAATCGAATGGAATCGAATCGAAAAGAATCAATCGAATCGAATTGAATAGAAAAGAATCGAATAGATTCGAATCGACACGAATCGAAAAAAGTCGAAACGAATCGAATCATATCAAAGCGCAAAGAATCGAATCGAGTCCAAAAGAATCGAATCGAACTGAATCGAAAAGAATCGAATCGAACAGACCGAAAAGAATCGAATCGAAGAGAATCGTATCGAATCGAATCGAATAGAACCGAAAGAATCGAATCGATTCCAATCGACCTGAATCGAAAAGAATCGAATCGAACAGTATCGAATCTAATTGAAATGAATCGAATCAAATAAAATAGAAGAGAATCAAATCGAAACGAAAAGAATCGAATCGAATCGAATTGAAAAGAATTGAATCAAATCGAAAAGAATCGAATCGAAATGAAAAGAATCGAATCGAATCGATCGAAATGATCGATTTGAAAAGTATCGAGTTGAATCGAATCAAATCGAAAAGAATCAAATCGAATCGTATGGAATCAAAAAGAATCAAATCAAATCGAATCGAAAAGAATAGAACCGTATTTCATTGAATCGAAAAGAATTGAATCGAAAAGAATCGAGTCGAATCAAAACGAATCGAATCAAATCGAAAAGAATCGTATCGATTTGAATCGAAAAGAATCGGATCGAATCTTATATACTTGAATCAAAAAGAATCGAGTCGATTCAAATCAAAAAAATCAAACCGAATAGAAAAGAATCGAATCGAAAGAAAAGAATCGATTCAAATCGAAAACCGAAAGGAATCAAAACGATTCGAATGGATACGAAACGAATCGAATCGAAAATAATAGAATCGAATCGTACCGAACCGAAATGAAAATAATCAAATGGAATCGAATTGAAAATAACCGAATCAAATCAAATCGAAAATAATTGAAGCGGGGATTCCTGGGAGGGGCAGCGGTTTAGTGCCTGCCTTTGGCCCAGGGCGCGATCCTGGAGACCCGGGATCAAATCCCACATAGGGCTCCCGGTGCTTGGAGCTTGCTTCTCCCTCTGCCTATCTCTGCCTCTCTCTCTCTCTCTGTGACTATCATAAATAAATAAAAAATTTAGAAAAAAAAAGAAAATAATTGAAGCGAATCTAATAGAAAATAGTTGATTCGCATTGAATCGAATCGAAAAACATCGAAATGAATTGAATTGAAAATAATGAAATCGAATCGAAAATAATCGAATCGAAAGTAATCTTATCGAATCGAAAATAATCGAATCGAATCGAATCGAAAATAATTGAACCGAGTCGATCGAATTGAGTTGAAAATAATCGAATCAAACCGAATTGAATCGAAAATAATCGAATCGAATCGAATAGAAAAGAATCGAATGGAATCGAAAAGAATCGAATCATATCGAATTGAATCGAAAAGAATCGAATCGAAGAGAACCGAAAAGAATCGAATCGAATACAATCGAAAAGAATCGTATCGAATCGAATCGAATTGAATCGAAAAGAATCGATTCCAATCGAATTGAATTGAATAGAATCGAATCGAACAGTACCGAATCGAATTGATAAGATTCGAATCAAGTAAAATCGAAAAGAATCTAATTGAAACGAAAAGAATCCAATCGAATCGAATTGAAAGGAATCGAATCGAAAAAATCGAATCGAAAAGAATCGAGTTGAGTTGAATCGAATCGAATCATATCGAATCGAAAAGAATCGAACCGAATCGAATTGAGTTGAAAAGAATTGAATCGAACTGAATCAAAAAGAATCGAATCGACCTGAATAGAAAAGAATCGAATCGAAATGTAACAAATTGAATCCAAATGATCGAATCGAATCAAATCGAAAAGAATCGAGCAGAATCGAATCGAAACGAAAAGAATCGAACTGAAAATAATCGAATCGAATCGAATCGAATCGAATCGAACAGAATTGAATCGAACGAAAAGAATCTTATCGAATCGAATCGAATCGAATGGAGAAGAATCAAATCGAACCGAATCGAAAAGAACTGAATCGAAAAGAATCGAATCGAAGAGAATCTAATCGAAACGAAAGGAATCAAATCGAATCCAAAACAATAGAATCGAAACGAAAAGAGGCGAATCGAATCGAATCGAAAAGAAGCGAAAAGAAAAAAATCGAATCGAATCGAATCGAAAAGAATCGAATTAAAAAGAATAGAATCGAAACATTCGAATCGAAATGAATCGAATCGAATTAAATCGGTTGAAAAGATCGAATCAAAAACATCAAAGAGAATCGAAACGAATCGAATCGAATCAAATCGAATTGAAAAGAATCGTATCAAATCAAATCTAAAAGAATCGAATCGGGATCCCTGGGTGGTGCAGCGGTTTACCGCCTGCCTTTGGCCCAGGGCGCGATCCTGGAGACCCGGGATCGAATCCCATGTCGGGCTCCCGGTGCATGGAGCCTGCTTCTCCCACTGCCTATGTCTCTGCCCCTCTCTCTCTTTCTCTCTGTGACTATCATAAATAAATAAAAATAAAAAAAAATAAATAAAAATAATCGAATCGAATCGAATCGAATCAAAAAGAATGGAATCGAATTGATTCGCATTGAAAAGAATCGATCGAATCGTATTGAATCGAAAAGAATCGAATCGAATCGAATCGAAGAATCGAAACGAAACGAATCGAATAGAAAAGAATCAATCGAAAAGAATCGAATCGAAGAATATCAAATCGAATTGAAAAGAATTGACTCAAATCGAAAAGAATCGAATCGAAACACAAAGAATCGAATCGAATCGAATTCGAAAGAATCGAATTGAATTGAAATGAGAAGAATCGAATCGAATTGCATCGAATCGAAAATAATTGAATCGAATTGAATAAAAAATAATCAAATCGAGTCGAATCAAAAATAATTGGAATTGAATCGAATCGATAATCGAACCGAATCGAATCCAATCGAGTCGAATCGAAAATAATCGAATCGAATCAAATGGATTCAAAAACAATTAAATCGAATCGAAAAGAATCGAATGGAATCGAAAAGAATCAAACCGAATCAAAAAGAATCGAAAAGAATTGAATCAAGAAGAATCGAAATGAATTGAATCGAGTAGAATCACATCGAAGCTAGGGTAAAAGAATCGAATCGAATCAAAAATTATCTAAATCAATCCAATGAAATCCAAAAGAATTGAATCGAATCGAATCGAAAAGATTCGAATCGAAATGTAACAAGTGGAATCCAAATGATCGAATCGAATCAAATCGAAAAGAATCGAATCGAAAAGAATCGAATTGAATTGAATCGATTCGAGAAGAATCGAATCGAAAAGAAGCGAATCGAATCGAAAAGAATCGAATCGAAGAGAATATAATCGAAACAAAAAGAATCGAATCGAATCGAATCAAAAAGAATCGAATCGAAACGACAAGAGGCGAATCGAATCGAATCGAAAAGAATCAAATTGAAAAGAATCGAATCAAATTGAAAAGAATCGAATCGAAAAAATCGAATCAAAAAGAATCGAATCGAATCGAAAAGAATCGAATCGAATTGAAAAGAATAGAATCGAATGGAATCGAATCGAAAAGAATCAATCGAATCGAATTGAATAGAAAAGAATCGAATAGATTCGAATCGACACGAATCGAAAAAAGTCGAAACGAATCGAATCATATCAAAGCGAAAAGAATCGAATCGAATCAAAAAGAATCGAATCGAACTGAATCGAAAAGAATCGAATCGAACAGTACCGAATCGAATTGATAAGATTCGAATCAAATAAAATCGAAAAGAATCTAATTGAAACGAAAAGAATCCAATCGAATCGAATTGAAAGGAATCGAATTGAAAAAATCGAAACGAAAAGAATCGAATCGAATCGAATTGAAAAGAATTGAATCAAATCGAAAAGAATCGAATCGAATTGAAAAGAATCGAATCGAACTGAATCAAAAAGAATCGAATCGAACTGAATAGAAAAGAATCGAATCGAAATGTAACAAATTGAATCCAAATGATCGAATCGAATCAAATCGAAAAGAATCGAGCAGAATCGAATCGAAACGAAAAGAATCGAACTGAAAATAATCGAATCGAATCGAATCGAATAGAATCGAATAGAATTGAATCGAACGAAAAGAATCTTATCGAATCGAATCGAAAAGAATCGAATCGAATCGAATGGAGAAGAATCAAATCGAACCGAATCGAAAAGAACTGAATCGAAAAGAATCGAATCGAAGAGAATCTAATCGAAACGAAAAGAATCAAATCGAATCCAAAAGAATAGAATCGAAACGAAAAGAGGCGAATCGAATCGAATCGAAAAGAAGCGAATAGAAAAAAATCGAATCGAATCGAATCGAAAAGAATCGAATTGAAAAGAATAGAATCGAAAAATTCGAATCGAATCAAATCGAAATGAATCGAATCGAATTAAATCGGTTGAAAAGATCGAATCAAAAAACATCAAAGAGAATCGAAACGAATC
Source organism: Canis lupus familiaris (assembly GCF_011100685.1). Lineage (NCBI taxonomy): Eukaryota > Metazoa > Chordata > Mammalia > Carnivora > Canidae > Canis > Canis lupus. Next base: position 43,665 of record NW_023330875.1, on the reverse strand, counting down.
GAAACGAATCGAATTGAATCAAATCGAATTGAAAAGAATCGTATCAAATCAAATCTAAAAGAATCGAATCGAATCGAATCAAAAAGAATGGAATCGAATTGATTCGCATCGAAAAGAATCGATCGAATCGTATTGAATCGAAAAGAATCGAATCGAATGGAATCGAATCGAATCGAAAAGAATCGAATCGAATCGAATCGAAAAGAATTGAATCGAAGAATATCAAATCGAATTGAAAAGAATTGACTCAAATCGAAAAGGATCGAATCGAAACACAAAGAATCGAATCGAATCGAATTCGAAAGAATCGAATTGAATTGAAATGAGAAGAATCGAATCGAATTGCATCGAATCGAAAATAATTGAATCGAATTGAATAAAAAATAATCAAATCGAGTCGAATCAAAAATAATTGGAATTGAATCGAATCGATAATCGAACCGAATCGAATCCAATCGAGTCGAATCGAAAATAATCGAATCGAATCAAATGGATTCAAAAACAATTAAATCGAATCGAAAAGAATCGAATGGAATCGAAAAGAATCAAACCGAATCAAAAAGAATCGAAAAGAATTGAATCAAGAAGAATCGAAATGAATTGAATCGAGTAGAATCACATCGAAGCTAGGGTAAAAGAATCGAATCGAATCAAAAATTATCTAACTCAATCCAATGAAATCCAAAAGAATTGAATCGAATCGAATCGAAAAGATTCGAATCGAAATGTAACAAGTGGAATCCAAATGATCGAATCGAATCAAATCGAAAAGAATCGAATCGAAAAGAATCGAATTGAATTGAATCGATTCGAGAAGAATCGAATCGAAAAGAAGCGAATCGTATCAAATCGAATCGAATCGAAAAGAATCGAATCGAAGAGAATATAATCGAAACAAAAAGAATCGAATCGAATCGAATCAAAAAGAATCGAATCGAAACGACAAGAGGCGAATCGAATCGAATCGAAAAGAATCAAATTGAAAAGAATCGAATCAAATTGAAAAGAATCGAATCGAAAAAATCGAATCAAAAAGAATCGAATCGAATCGTATCGAATCGAAAAGAATCGAAAAGAATAGAATCGAATGGAATCGAATCGAAAAGAATCAATCGAATCGAATTGAATAGAAAAGAATCGAATAGATTCGAATCGACACGAATCGAAAAAAGTCGAAACGAATCGAATCATATCAAAGCGCAAAGAATCGAATCGAGTCCAAAAGAATCGAATCGAACTGAATCGAAAAGAATCGAATCGAACAGACCGAAAAGAATCGAATCGAAGAGAATCGTATCGAATCGAATCGAATAGAACCGAAAGAATCGAATCGATTCCAATCGACCTGAATCGAAAAGAATCGAATCGAACAGTATCGAATCTAATTGAAATGAATCGAATCAAATAAAATAGAAGAGAATCAAATCGAAACGAAAAGAATCGAATCGAATCGAATTGAAAAGAATTGAATCAAATCGAAAAGAATCGAATCGAAATGAAAAGAATCGAATCGAATCGATCGAAATGATCGATTTGAAAAGTATCGAGTTGAATCGAATCAAATCGAAAAGAATCAAATCGAATCGTATGGAATCAAAAAGAATCAAATCAAATCGAATCGAAAAGAATAGAACCGTATTTCATTGAATCGAAAAGAATTGAATCGAAAAGAATCGAGTCGAATCAAAACGAATCGAATCAAATCGAAAAGAATCGTATCGATTTGAATCGAAAAGAATCGGATCGAATCTTATATACTTGAATCAAAAAGAATCGAGTCGATTCAAATCAAAAAAATCAAACCGAATAGAAAAGAATCGAATCGAAAAGAAAAGAATCGATTCAAATCGAAAACCGAAAGGAATCAAAACGATTCGAATGGATACGAAACGAATCGAATCGAAAATAATAGAATCGAATCGTACCGAACCGAAATGAAAATAATCAAATGGAATCGAATTGAAAATAACCGAATCAAATCAAATCGAAAATAATTGAAGCGGGGATTCCTGGGAGGGGCAGCGGTTTAGTGCCTGCCTTTGGCCCAGGGCGCGATCCTGGAGACCCGGGATCAAATCCCACATAGGGCTCCCGGTGCTTGGAGCTTGCTTCTCCCTCTGCCTATCTCTGCCTCTCTCTCTCTCTCTGTGACTATCATAAATAAATAAAAAATTTAGAAAAAAAAAGAAAATAATTGAAGCGAATCTAATAGAAAATAGTTGATTCGCATTGAATCGAATCGAAAAACATCGAAATGAATTGAATTGAAAATAATGAAATCGAATCGAAAATAATCGAATCGAAAGTAATCTTATCGAATCGAAAATAATCGAATCGAATCGAATCGAAAATAATTGAACCGAGTCGATCGAATTGAGTTGAAAATAATCGAATCAAACCGAATTGAATCGAAAATAATCGAATCGAATCGAATAGAAAAGAATCGAATGGAATCGAAAAGAATCGAATCATATCGAATTGAATCGAAAAGAATCGAATCGAAGAGAACCGAAAAGAATCGAATCGAATACAATCGAAAAGAATCGTATCGAATCGAATCGAATTGAATCGAAAAGAATCGATTCCAATCGAATTGAATTGAATAGAATCGAATCGAACAGTACCGAATCGAATTGATAAGATTCGAATCAAGTAAAATCGAAAAGAATCTAATTGAAACGAAAAGAATCCAATCGAATCGAATTGAAAGGAATCGAATCGAAAAAATCGAATCGAAAAGAATCGAGTTGAGTTGAATCGAATCGAATCATATCGAATCGAAAAGAATCGAACCGAATCGAATTGAGTTGAAAAGAATTGAATCGAACTGAATCAAAAAGAATCGAATCGACCTGAATAGAAAAGAATCGAATCGAAATGTAACAAATTGAATCCAAATGATCGAATCGAATCAAATCGAAAAGAATCGAGCAGAATCGAATCGAAACGAAAAGAATCGAACTGAAAATAATCGAATCGAATCGAATCGAATCGAATCGAACAGAATTGAATCGAACGAAAAGAATCTTATCGAATCGAATCGAATCGAATGGAGAAGAATCAAATCGAACCGAATCGAAAAGAACTGAATCGAAAAGAATCGAATCGAAGAGAATCTAATCGAAACGAAAGGAATCAAATCGAATCCAAAACAATAGAATCGAAACGAAAAGAGGCGAATCGAATCGAATCGAAAAGAAGCGAAAAGAAAAAAATCGAATCGAATCGAATCGAAAAGAATCGAATTAAAAAGAATAGAATCGAAACATTCGAATCGAAATGAATCGAATCGAATTAAATCGGTTGAAAAGATCGAATCAAAAAACATCAAAGAGAATCGAAACGAATCGAATCGAATCAAATCGAATTGAAAAGAATCGTATCAAATCAAATCTAAAAGAATCGAATCGGGATCCCTGGGTGGTGCAGCGGTTTACCGCCTGCCTTTGGCCCAGGGCGCGATCCTGGAGACCCGGGATCGAATCCCATGTCGGGCTCCCGGTGCATGGAGCCTGCTTCTCCCACTGCCTATGTCTCTGCCCCTCTCTCTCTTTCTCTCTGTGACTATCATAAATAAATAAAAATAAAAAAAAATAAATAAAAATAATCGAATCGAATCGAATCGAATCAAAAAGAATGGAATCGAATTGATTCGCATTGAAAAGAATCGATCGAATCGTATTGAATCGAAAAGAATCGAATCGAATCGAATCGAAGAATCGAAACGAAACGAATCGAATAGAAAAGAATCGAATCGAAAAGAATCGAATCGAAGAATATCAAATCGAATTGAAAAGAATTGACTCAAATCGAAAAGAATCGAATCGAAACACAAAGAATCGAATCGAATCGAATTCGAAAGAATCGAATTGAATTGAAATGAGAAGAATCGAATCGAATTGCATCGAATCGAAAATAATTGAATCGAATTGAATAAAAAATAATCAAATCGAGTCGAATCAAAAATAATTGGAATTGAATCGAATCGATAATCGAACCGAATCGAATCCAATCGAGTCGAATCGAAAATAATCGAATCGAATCAAATGGATTCAAAAACAATTAAATCGAATCGAAAAGAATCGAATGGAATCGAAAAGAATCAAACCGAATCAAAAAGAATCGAAAAGAATTGAATCAAGAAGAATCGAAATGAATTGAATCGAGTAGAATCACATCGAAGCTAGGGTAAAAGAATCGAATCGAATCAAAAATTATCTAAATCAATCCAATGAAATCCAAAAGAATTGAATCGAATCGAATCGAAAAGATTCGAATCGAAATGTAACAAGTGGAATCCAAATGATCGAATCGAATCAAATCGAAAAGAATCGAATCGAAAAGAATCGAATTGAATTGAATCGATTCGAGAAGAATCGAATCGAAAAGAATCGAATCGAATCGAAAAGAATCGAATCGAAGAGAATATAATCGAAACAAAAAGAATCGAATCGAATCGAATCAAAAAGAATCGAATCGAAACGACAAGAGGCGAATCGAATCGAATCGAAAAGAATCAAATTGAAAAGAATCGAATCAAATTGAAAAGAATCGAATCGAAAAAATCGAATCAAAAAGAATCGAATCGAATCGAAAAGAATCGAATCGAATTGAAAAGAATAGAATCGAATGGAATCGAATCGAAAAGAATCAATCGAATCGAATTGAATAGAAAAGAATCGAATAGATTCGAATCGACACGAATCGAAAAAAGTCGAAACGAATCGAATCATATCAAAGCGAAAAGAATCGAATCGAATCAAAAAGAATCGAATCGAACTGAATCGAAAAGAATCGAATCGAACAGTACCGAATCGAATTGATAAGATTCGAATCAAATAAAATCGAAAAGAATCTAATTGAAACGAAAAGAATCCAATCGAATCGAATTGAAAGGAATCGAATTGAAAAAATCGAAACGAAAAGAATCGAATCGAATCGAATTGAAAAGAATTGAATCAAATCGAAAAGAATCGAATCGAATTGAAAAGAATCGAATCGAACTGAATCAAAAAGAATCGAATCGAACTGAATAGAAAAGAATCGAATCGAAATGTAACAAATTGAATCCAAATGATCGAATCGAATCAAATCGAAAAGAATCGAGCAGAATCGAATCGAAACGAAAAGAATCGAACTGAAAATAATCGAATCGAATCGAATAGAATAGAATCGAATAGAATTGAATCGAACGAAAAGAATCTTATCGAATCGAATCGAAAAGAATCGAATCGAATCGAATGGAGAAGAATCAAATCGAACCGAATCGAAAAGAACTGAATCGAAAAGAATCGAATCGAAGAGAATCTAATCGAAACGAAAAGAATCAAATCGAATCCAAAAGAATAGAATCGAAACGAAAAGAGGCGAATCGAATCGAATCGAAAAGAAGCGAATAGAAAAAAATCGAATCGAATCGAATCGAAAAGAATCGAATTGAAAAGAATAGAATCGAAAAATTCGAATCGAATCAAATCGAAATGAATCGAATCGAATTAAATCGGTTGAAAAGATCGAATCAAAAAACATCAAAGAGAATCGAAACGAATCGAAACGAATCGAATTGAATCAAATCGAATTGAAAAGAATCGTATCAAATCAAATCTAAAAGAATCGAATCGAATCGAATCAAAAAGAATGGAATCGAATTGATTCGCATCGAAAAGAATCGATCGAATCGTATTGAATCGAAAAGAATCGAATCGAATGGAATCGAATCGAATCGAAAAGAATCGAATCGAATCGAATCGAAAAGAATTGAATCGAAGAATATCAAATCGAATTGAAAAGAATTGACTCAAATCGAAAAGGATCGAATCGAAACACAAAGAATCGAATCGAATCGAATTCGAAAGAATCGAATTGAATTGAAATGAGAAGAATCGAATCGAATTGCATCGAATCGAAAATAATTGAATCGAATTGAATAAAAAATAATCAAATCGAGTCGAATCAAAAATAATTGGAATTGAATCGAATCGATAATCGAACCGAATCGAATCCAATCGAGTCGAATCGAAAATAATCGAATCGAATCAAATGGATTCAAAAACAATTAAATCGAATCGAAAAGAATCGAATGGAATCGAAAAGAATCAAACCGAATCAAAAAGAATCGAAAAGAATTGAATCAAGAAGAATCGAAATGAATTGAATCGAGTAGAATCACATCGAAGCTAGGGTAAAAGAATCGAATCGAATCAAAAATTATCTAACTCAATCCAATGAAATCCAAAAGAATTGAATCGAATCGAATCGAAAAGATTCGAATCGAAATGTAACAAGTGGAATCCAAATGATCGAATCGAATCAAATCGAAAAGAATCGAATCGAAAAGAATCGAATTGAATTGAATCGATTCGAGAAGAATCGAATCGAAAAGAAGCGAATCGTATCAAATCGAATCGAATCGAAAAGAATCGAATCGAAGAGAATATAATCGAAACAAAAAGAATCGAATCGAATCGAATCAAAAAGAATCGAATCGAAACGACAAGAGGCGAATCGAATCGAATCGAAAAGAATCAAATTGAAAAGAATCGAATCAAATTGAAAAGAATCGAATCGAAAAAATCGAATCAAAAAGAATCGAATCGAATCGTATCGAATCGAAAAGAATCGAAAAGAATAGAATCGAATGGAATCGAATCGAAAAGAATCAATCGAATCGAATTGAATAGAAAAGAATCGAATAGATTCGAATCGACACGAATCGAAAAAAGTCGAAACGAATCGAATCATATCAAAGCGCAAAGAATCGAATCGAGTCCAAAAGAATCGAATCGAACTGAATCGAAAAGAATCGAATCGAACAGACCGAAAAGAATCGAATCGAAGAGAATCGTATCGAATCGAATCGAATAGAACCGAAAGAATCGAATCGATTCCAATCGACCTGAATCGAAAAGAATCGAATCGAACAGTATCGAATCTAATTGAAATGAATCGAATCAAATAAAATAGAAGAGAATCAAATCGAAACGAAAAGAATCGAATCGAATCGAATTGAAAAGAATTGAATCAAATCGAAAAGAATCGAATCGAAATGAAAAGAATCGAATCGAATCGATCGAAATGATCGATTTGAAAAGTATCGAGTTGAATCGAATCAAATCGAAAAGAATCAAATCGAATCGTATGGAATCAAAAAGAATCAAATCAAATCGAATCGAAAAGAATAGAACCGTATTTCATTGAATCGAAAAGAATTGAATCGAAAAGAATCGAGTCGAATCAAAACGAATCGAATCAAATCGAAAAGAATCGTATCGATTTGAATCGAAAAGAATCGGATCGAATCTTATATACTTGAATCAAAAAGAATCGAGTCGATTCAAATCAAAAAAATCAAACCGAATAGAAAAGAATCGAATCGAAAAGAAAAGAATCGATTCAAATCGAAAACCGAAAGGAATCAAAACGATTCGAATGGATACGAAACGAATCGAATCGAAAATAATAGAATCGAATCGTACCGAACCGAAATGAAAATAATCAAATGGAATCGAATTGAAAATAACCGAATCAAATCAAATCGAAAATAATTGAAGCGGGGATTCCTGGGAGGGGCAGCGGTTTAGTGCCTGCCTTTGGCCCAGGGCGCGATCCTGGAGACCCGGGATCAAATCCCACATAGGGCTCCCGGTGCTTGGAGCTTGCTTCTCCCTCTGCCTATCTCTGCCTCTCTCTCTCTCTCTGTGACTATCATAAATAAATAAAAAATTTAGAAAAAAAAAGAAAATAATTGAAGCGAATCTAATAGAAAATAGTTGATTCGCATTGAATCGAATCGAAAAACATCGAAATGAATTGAATTGAAAATAATGAAATCGAATCGAAAATAATCGAATCGAAAGTAATCTTATCGAATCGAAAATAATCGAATCGAATCGAATCGAAAATAATTGAACCGAGTCGATCGAATTGAGTTGAAAATAATCGAATCAAACCGAATTGAATCGAAAATAATCGAATCGAATCGAATAGAAAAGAATCGAATGGAATCGAAAAGAATCGAATCATATCGAATTGAATCGAAAAGAATCGAATCGAAGAGAACCGAAAAGAATCGAATCGAATACAATCGAAAAGAATCGTATCGAATCGAATCGAATTGAATCGAAAAGAATCGATTCCAATCGAATTGAATTGAATAGAATCGAATCGAACAGTACCGAATCGAATTGATAAGATTCGAATCAAGTAAAATCGAAAAGAATCTAATTGAAACGAAAAGAATCCAATCGAATCGAATTGAAAGGAATCGAATCGAAAAAATCGAATCGAAAAGAATCGAGTTGAGTTGAATCGAATCGAATCATATCGAATCGAAAAGAATCGAACCGAATCGAATTGAGTTGAAAAGAATTGAATCGAACTGAATCAAAAAGAATCGAATCGACCTGAATAGAAAAGAATCGAATCGAAATGTAACAAATTGAATCCAAATGATCGAATCGAATCAAATCGAAAAGAATCGAGCAGAATCGAATCGAAACGAAAAGAATCGAACTGAAAATAATCGAATCGAATCGAATCGAATCGAATCGAACAGAATTGAATCGAACGAAAAGAATCTTATCGAATCGAATCGAATCGAATGGAGAAGAATCAAATCGAACCGAATCGAAAAGAACTGAATCGAAAAGAATCGAATCGAAGAGAATCTAATCGAAACGAAAGGAATCAAATCGAATCCAAAACAATAGAATCGAAACGAAAAGAGGCGAATCGAATCGAATCGAAAAGAAGCGAAAAGAAAAAAATCGAATCGAATCGAATCGAAAAGAATCGAATTAAAAAGAATAGAATCGAAACATTCGAATCGAAATGAATCGAATCGAATTAAATCGGTTGAAAAGATCGAATCAAAAAACATCAAAGAGAATCGAAACGAATCGAATCGAATCAAATCGAATTGAAAAGAATCGTATCAAATCAAATCTAAAAGAATCGAATCGGGATCCCTGGGTGGTGCAGCGGTTTACCGCCTGCCTTTGGCCCAGGGCGCGATCCTGGAGACCCGGGATCGAATCCCATGTCGGGCTCCCGGTGCATGGAGCCTGCTTCTCCCACTGCCTATGTCTCTGCCCCTCTCTCTCTTTCTCTCTGTGACTATCATAAATAAATAAAAATAAAAAAAATAAATAAAAATAATCGAATCGAATCGAATCGAATCAAAAAGAATGGAATCGAATTGATTCGCATTGAAAAGAATCGATCGAATCGTATTGAATCGAAAAGAATCGAATCGAATCGAATCGAAGAATCGAAACGAAACGAATCGAATAGAAAAGAATCGAATCGAAAAGAATCGAATCGAAGAATATCAAATCGAATTGAAAAGAATTGACTCAAATCGAAAAGAATCGAATCGAAACACAAAGAATCGAATCGAATCGAATTCGAAAGAATCGAATTGAATTGAAATGAGAAGAATCGAATCGAATTGCATCGAATCGAAAATAATTGAATCGAATTGAATAAAAAATAATCAAATCGAGTCGAATCAAAAATAATTGGAATTGAATCGAATCGATAATCGAACCGAATCGAATCCAATCGAGTCGAATCGAAAATAATCGAATCGAATCAAATGGATTCAAAAACAATTAAATCGAATCGAAAAGAATCGAATGGAATCGAAAAGAATCAAACCGAATCAAAAAGAATCGAAAAGAATTGAATCAAGAAGAATCGAAATGAATTGAATCGAGTAGAATCACATCGAAGCTAGGGTAAAAGAATCGAATCGAATCAAAAATTATCTAAATCAATCCAATGAAATCCAAAAGAATTGAATCGAATCGAATCGAAAAGATTCGAATCGAAATGTAACAAGTGGAATCCAAATGATCGAATCGAATCAAATCGAAAAGAATCGAATCGAAAAGAATCGAATTGAATTGAATCGATTCGAGAAGAATCGAATCGAAAAGAAGCGAATCGAATCGAAAAGAATCGAATCGAAGAGAATATAATCGAAACAAAAAGAATCGAATCGAATCGAATCAAAAAGAATCGAATCGAAACGACAAGAGGCGAATCGAATCGAATCGAAAAGAATCAAATTGAAAAGAATCGAATCAAATTGAAAAGAATCGAATCGAAAAAATCGAATCAAAAAGAATCGAATCGAATCGTATCGAATCGAAAAGAATCGAAAAGAATAGAATCGAATGGAATCGAATCGAAAAGAATCAATCGAATCGAATTGAATAGAAAAGAATCGAATAGATTCGAATCGACACGAATCGAAAAAAGTCGAAACGAATCGAATCATATCAAAGCGCAAAGAATCGAATCGAGTCCAAAAGAATCGAATCGAACTGAATCGAAAAGAATCGAATCGAACAGACCGAAAAGAATCGAATCGAAGAGAATCGTATCGAATCGAATCGAATAGAACCGAAAGAATCGAATCGATTCCAATCGACCTGAATCGAAAAGAATCGAATCGAACAGTATCGAATCTAATTGAAATGAATCGAATCAAATAAAATAGAAGAGAATCAAATCGAAACGAAAAGAATCGAATCGAATCGAATTGAAAAGAATTGAATCAAATCGAAAAGAATCGAATCGAAATGAAAAGAATCGAATCGAATCGATCGAAATGATCGATTTGAAAAGTATCGAGTTGAATCGAATCAAATCGAAAAGAATCAAATCGAATCGTATGGAATCAAAAAGAATCAAATCAAATCGAATCGAAAAGAATAGAACCGTATTTCATTGAATCGAAAAGAATTGAATCGAAAAGAATCGAGTCGAATCAAAACGAATCGAATCAAATCGAAAAGAATCGTATCGATTTGAATCGAAAAGAATCGGATCGAATCTTATATACTTGAATCAAAAAGAATCGAGTCGATTCAAATCAAAAAAATCAAACCGAATAGAAAAGAATCGAATCGAAAAGAAAAGAATCGATTCAAATCGAAAACCGAAAGGAATCAAAACGATTCGAATGGATACGAAACGAATCGAATCGAAAATAATAGAATCGAATCGTACCGAACCGAAATGAAAATAATCAAATGGAATCGAATTGAAAATAACCGAATCAAATCAAATCGAAAATAATTGAAGCGGGGATTCCTGGGAGGGGCAGCGGTTTAGTGCCTGCCTTTGGCCCAGGGCGCGATCCTGGAGACCCGGGATCAAATCCCACATAGGGCTCCCGGTGCTTGGAGCTTGCTTCTCCCTCTGCCTATCTCTGCCTCTCTCTCTCTCTCTGTGACTATCATAAATAAATAAAAAATTTAGAAAAAAAAAGAAAATAATTGAAGCGAATCTAATAGAAAATAGTTGATTCGCATTGAATCGAATCGAAAAACATCGAAATGAATTGAATTGAAAATAATGAAATCGAATCGAAAATAATCGAATCGAAAGTAATCTTATCGAATCGAAAATAATCGAATCGAATCGAATCGAAAATAATTGAACCGAGTCGATCGAATTGAGTTGAAAATAATCGAATCAAACCGAATTGAATCGAAAATAATCGAATCGAATCGAATAGAAAAGAATCGAATGGAATCGAAAAGAATCGAATCATATCGAATTGAATCGAAAAGAATCGAATCGAAGAGAACCGAAAAGAATCGAATCGAATACAATCGAAAAGAATCGTATCGAATCGAATCGAATTGAATCGAAAAGAATCGATTCCAATCGAATTGAATTGAATAGAATCGAATCGAACAGTACCGAATCGAATTGATAAGATTCGAATCAAGTAAAATCGAAAAGAATCTAATTGAAACGAAAAGAATCCAATCGAATCGAATTGAAAGGAATCGAATCGAAAAAATCGAATCGAAAAGAATCGAGTTGAGTTGAATCGAATCGAATCATATCGAATCGAAAAGAATCGAACCGAATCGAATTGAGTTGAAAAGAATTGAATCGAACTGAATCAAAAAGAATCGAATCGACCTGAATAGAAAAGAATCGAATCGAAATGTAACAAATTGAATCCAAATGATCGAATCGAATCAAATCGAAAAGAATCGAGCAGAATCGAATCGAAACGAAAAGAATCGAACTGAAAATAATCGAATCGAATCGAATCGAATCGAATCGAACAGAATTGAATCGAACGAAAAGAATCTTATCGAATCGAATCGAATCGAATGGAGAAGAATCAAATCGAACCGAATCGAAAAGAACTGAATCGAAAAGAATCGAATCGAAGAGAATCTAATCGAAACGAAAGGAATCAAATCGAATCCAAAACAATAGAATCGAAACGAAAAGAGGCGAATCGAATCGAATCGAAAAGAAGCGAAAAGAAAAAAATCGAATCGAATCGAATCGAAAAGAATCGAATTAAAAAGAATAGAATCGAAACATTCGAATCGAAATGAATCGAATCGAATTAAATCGGTTGAAAAGATCGAATCAAAAAACATCAAAGAGAATCGAAACGAATCGAATCGAATCAAATCGAATTGAAAAGAATCGTATCAAATCAAATCTAAAAGAATCGAATCGGGATCCCTGGGTGGTGCAGCGGTTTACCGCCTGCCTTTGGCCCAGGGCGCGATCCTGGAGACCCGGGATCGAATCCCATGTCGGGCTCCCGGTGCATGGAGCCTGCTTCTCCCACTGCCTATGTCTCTGCCCCTCTCTCTCTTTCTCTCTGTGACTATCATAAATAAATAAAAATAAAAAAAAATAAATAAAAATAATCGAATCGAATCGAATCGAATCAAAAAGAATGGAATCGAATTGATTCGCATTGAAAAGAATCGATCGAATCGTATTGAATCGAAAAGAATCGAATCGAATCGAATCGAAGAATCGAAACGAAACGAATCGAATAGAAAAGAATCGAATCGAAAAGAATCGAATCGAAGAATATCAAATCGAATTGAAAAGAATTGACTCAAATCGAAAAGAATCGAATCGAAACACAAAGAATCGAATCGAATCGAATTCGAAAGAATCGAATTGAATTGAAATGAGAAGAATCGAATCGAATTGCATCGAATCGAAAATAATTGAATCGAATTGAATAAAAAATAATCAAATCGAGTCGAATCAAAAATAATTGGAATTGAATCGAATCGATAATCGAACCGAATCGAATCCAATCGAGTCGAATCGAAAATAATCGAATCGAATCAAATGGATTCAAAAACAATTAAATCGAATCGAAAAGAATCGAATGGAATCGAAAAGAATCAAACCGAATCAAAAAGAATCGAAAAGAATTGAATCAAGAAGAATCGAAATGAATTGAATCGAGTAGAATCACATCGAAGCTAGGGTAAAAGAATCGAATCGAATCAAAAATTATCTAAATCAATCCAATGAAATCCAAAAGAATTGAATCGAATCGAATCGAAAAGATTCGAATCGAAATGTAACAAGTGGAATCCAAATGATCGAATCGAATCAAATCGAAAAGAATCGAATCGAAAAGAATCGAATTGAATTGAATCGATTCGAGAAGAATCGAATCGAAAAGAAGCGAATCGAATCGAAAAGAATCGAATCGAAGAGAATATAATCGAAACAAAAAGAATCGAATCGAATCGAATCAAAAAGAATCGAATCGAAACGACAAGAGGCGAATCGAATCGAATCGAAAAGAATCAAATTGAAAAGAATCGAATCAAATTGAAAAGAATCGAATCGAAAAAATCGAATCAAAAAGAATCGAATCGAATCGAAAAGAATCGAATCGAATTGAAAAGAATAGAATCGAATGGAATCGAATCGAAAAGAATCAATCGAATCGAATTGAATAGAAAAGAATCGAATAGATTCGAATCGACACGAATCGAAAAAAGTCGAAACGAATCGAATCATATCAAAGCGAAAAGAATCGAATCGAATCAAAAAGAATCGAATCGAACTGAATCGAAAAGAATCGAATCGAACAGTACCGAATCGAATTGATAAGATTCGAATCAAATAAAATCGAAAAGAATCTAATTGAAACGAAAAGAATCCAATCGAATCGAATTGAAAGGAATCGAATTGAAAAAATCGAAACGAAAAGAATCGAATCGAATCGAATTGAAAAGAATTGAATCAAATCGAAAAGAATCGAATCGAATTGAAAAGAATCGAATCGAACTGAATCAAAAAGAATCGAATCGAACTGAATAGAAAAGAATCGAATCGAAATGTAACAAATTGAATCCAAATGATCGAATCGAATCAAATCGAAAAGAATCGAGCAGAATCGAATCGAAACGAAAAGAATCGAACTGAAAATAATCGAATCGAATCGAATAGAATAGAATCGAATAGAATTGAATCGAACGAAAAGAATCTTATCGAATCGAATCGAAAAGAATCGAATCGAATCGAATGGAGAAGAATCAAATCGAACCGAATCGAAAAGAACTGAATCGAAAAGAATCGAATCGAAGAGAATCTAATCGAAACGAAAAGAATCAAATCGAATCCAAAAGAATAGAATCGAAACGAAAAGAGGCGAATCGAATCGAATCGAAAAGAAGCGAATAGAAAAAAATCGAATCGAATCGAATCGAAAAGAATCGAATTGAAAAGAATAGAATCGAAAAATTCGAATCGAATCAAATCGAAATGAATCGAATCGAATTAAATCGGTTGAAAAGATCGAATCAAAAAACATCAAAGAGAATCGAAACGAATCGAAACGAATCGAATTGAATCAAATCGAATTGAAAAGAATCGTATCAAATCAAATCTAAAAGAATCGAATCGAATCGAATCAAAAAGAATGGAATCGAATTGATTCGCATCGAAAAGAATCGATCGAATCGTATTGAATCGAAAAGAATCGAATCGAATGGAATCGAATCGAATCGAAAAGAATCGAATCGAATCGAATCGAAAAGAATTGAATCGAAGAATATCAAATCGAATTGAAAAGAATTGACTCAAATCGAAAAGGATCGAATCGAAACACAAAGAATCGAATCGAATCGAATTCGAAAGAATCGAATTGAATTGAAATGAGAAGAATCGAATCGAATTGCATCGAATCGAAAATAATTGAATCGAATTGAATAAAAAATAATCAAATCGAGTCGAATCAAAAATAATTGGAATTGAATCGAATCGATAATCGAACCGAATCGAATCCAATCGAGTCGAATCGAAAATAATCGAATCGAATCAAATGGATTCAAAAACAATTAAATCGAATCGAAAAGAATCGAATGGAATCGAAAAGAATCAAACCGAATCAAAAAGAATCGAAAAGAATTGAATCAAGAAGAATCGAAATGAATTGAATCGAGTAGAATCACATCGAAGCTAGGGTAAAAGAATCGAATCGAATCAAAAATTATCTAACTCAATCCAATGAAATCCAAAAGAATTGAATCGAATCGAATCGAAAAGATTCGAATCGAAATGTAACAAGTGGAATCCAAATGATCGAATCGAATCAAATCGAAAAGAATCGAATCGAAAAGAATCGAATTGAATTGAATCGATTCGAGAAGAATCGAATCGAAAAGAAGCGAATCGTATCAAATCGAATCGAATCGAAAAGAATCGAATCGAAGAGAATATAATCGAAACAAAAAGAATCGAATCGAATCGAATCAAAAAGAATCGAATCGAAACGACAAGAGGCGAATCGAATCGAATCGAAAAGAATCAAATTGAAAAGAATCGAATCAAATTGAAAAGAATCGAATCGAAAAAATCGAATCAAAAAGAATCGAATCGAATCGTATCGAATCGAAAAGAATCGAAAAGAATAGAATCGAATGGAATCGAATCGAAAAGAATCAATCGAATCGAATTGAATAGAAAAGAATCGAATAGATTCGAATCGACACGAATCGAAAAAAGTCGAAACGAATCGAATCATATCAAAGCGCAAAGAATCGAATCGAGTCCAAAAGAATCGAATCGAACTGAATCGAAAAGAATCGAATCGAACAGACCGAAAAGAATCGAATCGAAGAGAATCGTATCGAATCGAATCGAATAGAACCGAAAGAATCGAATCGATTCCAATCGACCTGAATCGAAAAGAATCGAATCGAACAGTATCGAATCTAATTGAAATGAATCGAATCAAATAAAATAGAAGAGAATCAAATCGAAACGAAAAGAATCGAATCGAATCGAATTGAAAAGAATTGAATCAAATCGAAAAGAATCGAATCGAAATGAAAAGAATCGAATCGAATCGATCGAAATGATCGATTTGAAAAGTATCGAGTTGAATCGAATCAAATCGAAAAGAATCAAATCGAATCGTATGGAATCAAAAAGAATCAAATCAAATCGAATCGAAAAGAATAGAACCGTATTTCATTGAATCGAAAAGAATTGAATCGAAAAGAATCGAGTCGAATCAAAACGAATCGAATCAAATCGAAAAGAATCGTATCGATTTGAATCGAAAAGAATCGGATCGAATCTTATATACTTGAATCAAAAAGAATCGAGTCGATTCAAATCAAAAAAATCAAACCGAATAGAAAAGAATCGAATCGAAAAGAAAAGAATCGATTCAAATCGAAAACCGAAAGGAATCAAAACGATTCGAATGGATACGAAACGAATCGAATCGAAAATAATAGAATCGAATCGTACCGAACCGAAATGAAAATAATCAAATGGAATCGAATTGAAAATAACCGAATCAAATCAAATCGAAAATAATTGAAGCGGGGATTCCTGGGAGGGGCAGCGGTTTAGTGCCTGCCTTTGGCCCAGGGCGCGATCCTGGAGACCCGGGATCAAATCCCACATAGGGCTCCCGGTGCTTGGAGCTTGCTTCTCCCTCTGCCTATCTCTGCCTCTCTCTCTCTCTCTGTGACTATCATAAATAAATAAAAAATTTAGAAAAAAAAAGAAAATAATTGAAGCGAATCTAATAGAAAATAGTTGATTCGCATTGAATCGAATCGAAAAACATCGAAATGAATTGAATTGAAAATAATGAAATCGAATCGAAAATAATCGAATCGAAAGTAATCTTATCGAATCGAAAATAATCGAATCGAATCGAATCGAAAATAATTGAACCGAGTCGATCGAATTGAGTTGAAAATAATCGAATCAAACCGAATTGAATCGAAAATAATCGAATCGAATCGAATAGAAAAGAATCGAATGGAATCGAAAAGAATCGAATCATATCGAATTGAATCGAAAAGAATCGAATCGAAGAGAACCGAAAAGAATCGAATCGAATACAATCGAAAAGAATCGTATCGAATCGAATCGAATTGAATCGAAAAGAATCGATTCCAATCGAATTGAATTGAATAGAATCGAATCGAACAGTACCGAATCGAATTGATAAGATTCGAATCAAGTAAAATCGAAAAGAATCTAATTGAAACGAAAAGAATCCAATCGAATCGAATTGAAAGGAATCGAATCGAAAAAATCGAATCGAAAAGAATCGAGTTGAGTTGAATCGAATCGAATCATATCGAATCGAAAAGAATCGAACCGAATCGAATTGAGTTGAAAAGAATTGAATCGAACTGAATCAAAAAGAATCGAATCGACCTGAATAGAAAAGAATCGAATCGAAATGTAACAAATTGAATCCAAATGATCGAATCGAATCAAATCGAAAAGAATCGAGCAGAATCGAATCGAAACGAAAAGAATCGAACTGAAAATAATCGAATCGAATCGAATCGAATCGAATCGAACAGAATTGAATCGAACGAAAAGAATCTTATCGAATCGAATCGAATCGAATGGAGAAGAATCAAATCGAACCGAATCGAAAAGAACTGAATCGAAAAGAATCGAATCGAAGAGAATCTAATCGAAACGAAAGGAATCAAATCGAATCCAAAACAATAGAATCGAAACGAAAAGAGGCGAATCGAATCGAATCGAAAAGAAGCGAAAAGAAAAAAATCGAATCGAATCGAATCGAAAAGAATCGAATTAAAAAGAATAGAATCGAAACATTCGAATCGAAATGAATCGAATCGAATTAAATCGGTTGAAAAGATCGAATCAAAAAACATCAAAGAGAATCGAAACGAATCGAATCGAATCAAATCGAATTGAAAAGAATCGTATCAAATCAAATCTAAAAGAATCGAATCGGGATCCCTGGGTGGTGCAGCGGTTTACCGCCTGCCTTTGGCCCAGGGCGCGATCCTGGAGACCCGGGATCGAATCCCATGTCGGGCTCCCGGTGCATGGAGCCTGCTTCTCCCACTGCCTATGTCTCTGCCCCTCTCTCTCTTTCTCTCTGTGACTATCATAAATAAATAAAAATAAAAAAAAATAAATAAAAATAATCGAATCGAATCGAATCGAATCAAAAAGAATGGAATCGAATTGATTCGCATTGAAAAGAATCGATCGAATCGTATTGAATCGAAAAGAATCGAATCGAATCGAATCGAAGAATCGAAACGAAACGAATCGAATAGAAAAGAATCGAATCGAAAAGAATCGAATCGAAGAATATCAAATCGAATTGAAAAGAATTGACTCAAATCGAAAAGAATCGAATCGAAACACAAAGAATCGAATCGAATCGAATTCGAAAGAATCGAATTGAATTGAAATGAGAAGAATCGAATCGAATTGCATCGAATCGAAAATAATTGAATCGAATTGAATAAAAAATAATCAAATCGAGTCGAATCAAAAATAATTGGAATTGAATCGAATCGATAATCGAACCGAATCGAATCCAATCGAGTCGAATCGAAAATAATCGAATCGAATCAAATGGATTCAAAAACAATTAAATCGAATCGAAAAGAATCGAATGGAATCGAAAAGAATCAAACCGAATCAAAAAGAATCGAAAAGAATTGAATCAAGAAGAATCGAAATGAATTGAATCGAGTAGAATCACATCGAAGCTAGGGTAAAAGAATCGAATCGAATCAAAAATTATCTAAATCAATCCAATGAAATCCAAAAGAATTGAATCGAATCGAATCGAAAAGATTCGAATCGAAATGTAACAAGTGGAATCCAAATGATCGAATCGAATCAAATCGAAAAGAATCGAATCGAAAAGAATCGAATTGAATTGAATCGATTCGAGAAGAATCGAATCGAAAAGAAGCGAATCGAATCGAAAAGAATCGAATCGAAGAGAATATAATCGAAACAAAAAGAATCGAATCGAATCGAATCAAAAAGAATCGAATCGAAACGACAAGAGGCGAATCGAATCGAATCGAAAAGAATCAAATTGAAAAGAATCGAATCAAATTGAAAAGAATCGAATCGAAAAAATCGAATCAAAAAGAATCGAATCGAATCGTATCGAATCGAAAAGAATCGAAAAGAATAGAATCGAATGGAATCGAATCGAAAAGAATCAATCGAATCGAATTGAATAGAAAAGAATCGAATAGATTCGAATCGACACGAATCGAAAAAAGTCGAAACGAATCGAATCATATCAAAGCGCAAAGAATCGAATCGAGTCCAAAAGAATCGAATCGAACTGAATCGAAAAGAATCGAATCGAACAGACCGAA
This sequence comes from Canis lupus familiaris, assembly GCF_011100685.1. NCBI lineage: Eukaryota > Metazoa > Chordata > Mammalia > Carnivora > Canidae > Canis > Canis lupus. The sequence goes on along the minus strand of NW_023330875.1, from coordinate 24,211 downwards.
AAGAATCGAATCGAAGAGAATCGTATCGAATCGAATCGAATAGAACCGAAAGAATCGAATCGATTCCAATCGACCTGAATCGAAAAGAATCGAATCGAACAGTATCGAATCTAATTGAAATGAATCGAATCAAATAAAATAGAAGAGAATCAAATCGAAACGAAAAGAATCGAATCGAATCGAATTGAAAAGAATTGAATCAAATCGAAAAGAATCGAATCGAAATGAAAAGAATCGAATCGAATCGATCGAAATGATCGATTTGAAAAGTATCGAGTTGAATCGAATCAAATCGAAAAGAATCAAATCGAATCGTATGGAATCAAAAAGAATCAAATCAAATCGAATCGAAAAGAATAGAACCGTATTTCATTGAATCGAAAAGAATTGAATCGAAAAGAATCGAGTCGAATCAAAACGAATCGAATCAAATCGAAAAGAATCGTATCGATTTGAATCGAAAAGAATCGGATCGAATCTTATATACTTGAATCAAAAAGAATCGAGTCGATTCAAATCAAAAAAATCAAACCGAATAGAAAAGAATCGAATCGAAAAGAAAAGAATCGATTCAAATCGAAAACCGAAAGGAATCAAAACGATTCGAATGGATACGAAACGAATCGAATCGAAAATAATAGAATCGAATCGTACCGAACCGAAATGAAAATAATCAAATGGAATCGAATTGAAAATAACCGAATCAAATCAAATCGAAAATAATTGAAGCGGGGATTCCTGGGAGGGGCAGCGGTTTAGTGCCTGCCTTTGGCCCAGGGCGCGATCCTGGAGACCCGGGATCAAATCCCACATAGGGCTCCCGGTGCTTGGAGCTTGCTTCTCCCTCTGCCTATCTCTGCCTCTCTCTCTCTCTCTGTGACTATCATAAATAAATAAAAAATTTAGAAAAAAAAAGAAAATAATTGAAGCGAATCTAATAGAAAATAGTTGATTCGCATTGAATCGAATCGAAAAACATCGAAATGAATTGAATTGAAAATAATGAAATCGAATCGAAAATAATCGAATCGAAAGTAATCTTATCGAATCGAAAATAATCGAATCGAATCGAATCGAAAATAATTGAACCGAGTCGATCGAATTGAGTTGAAAATAATCGAATCAAACCGAATTGAATCGAAAATAATCGAATCGAATCGAATAGAAAAGAATCGAATGGAATCGAAAAGAATCGAATCATATCGAATTGAATCGAAAAGAATCGAATCGAAGAGAACCGAAAAGAATCGAATCGAATACAATCGAAAAGAATCGTATCGAATCGAATCGAATTGAATCGAAAAGAATCGATTCCAATCGAATTGAATTGAATAGAATCGAATCGAACAGTACCGAATCGAATTGATAAGATTCGAATCAAGTAAAATCGAAAAGAATCTAATTGAAACGAAAAGAATCCAATCGAATCGAATTGAAAGGAATCGAATCGAAAAAATCGAATCGAAAAGAATCGAGTTGAGTTGAATCGAATCGAATCATATCGAATCGAAAAGAATCGAACCGAATCGAATTGAGTTGAAAAGAATTGAATCGAACTGAATCAAAAAGAATCGAATCGACCTGAATAGAAAAGAATCGAATCGAAATGTAACAAATTGAATCCAAATGATCGAATCGAATCAAATCGAAAAGAATCGAGCAGAATCGAATCGAAACGAAAAGAATCGAACTGAAAATAATCGAATCGAATCGAATCGAATCGAATCGAACAGAATTGAATCGAACGAAAAGAATCTTATCGAATCGAATCGAATCGAATGGAGAAGAATCAAATCGAACCGAATCGAAAAGAACTGAATCGAAAAGAATCGAATCGAAGAGAATCTAATCGAAACGAAAGGAATCAAATCGAATCCAAAACAATAGAATCGAAACGAAAAGAGGCGAATCGAATCGAATCGAAAAGAAGCGAAAAGAAAAAAATCGAATCGAATCGAATCGAAAAGAATCGAATTAAAAAGAATAGAATCGAAACATTCGAATCGAAATGAATCGAATCGAATTAAATCGGTTGAAAAGATCGAATCAAAAAACATCAAAGAGAATCGAAACGAATCGAATCGAATCAAATCGAATTGAAAAGAATCGTATCAAATCAAATCTAAAAGAATCGAATCGGGATCCCTGGGTGGTGCAGCGGTTTACCGCCTGCCTTTGGCCCAGGGCGCGATCCTGGAGACCCGGGATCGAATCCCATGTCGGGCTCCCGGTGCATGGAGCCTGCTTCTCCCACTGCCTATGTCTCTGCCCCTCTCTCTCTTTCTCTCTGTGACTATCATAAATAAATAAAAATAAAAAAAAATAAATAAAAATAATCGAATCGAATCGAATCGAATCAAAAAGAATGGAATCGAATTGATTCGCATTGAAAAGAATCGATCGAATCGTATTGAATCGAAAAGAATCGAATCGAATCGAATCGAAGAATCGAAACGAAACGAATCGAATAGAAAAGAATCGAATCGAAAAGAATCGAATCGAAGAATATCAAATCGAATTGAAAAGAATTGACTCAAATCGAAAAGAATCGAATCGAAACACAAAGAATCGAATCGAATCGAATTCGAAAGAATCGAATTGAATTGAAATGAGAAGAATCGAATCGAATTGCATCGAATCGAAAATAATTGAATCGAATTGAATAAAAAATAATCAAATCGAGTCGAATCAAAAATAATTGGAATTGAATCGAATCGATAATCGAACCGAATCGAATCCAATCGAGTCGAATCGAAAATAATCGAATCGAATCAAATGGATTCAAAAACAATTAAATCGAATCGAAAAGAATCGAATGGAATCGAAAAGAATCAAACCGAATCAAAAAGAATCGAAAAGAATTGAATCAAGAAGAATCGAAATGAATTGAATCGAGTAGAATCACATCGAAGCTAGGGTAAAAGAATCGAATCGAATCAAAAATTATCTAAATCAATCCAATGAAATCCAAAAGAATTGAATCGAATCGAATCGAAAAGATTCGAATCGAAATGTAACAAGTGGAATCCAAATGATCGAATCGAATCAAATCGAAAAGAATCGAATCGAAAAGAATCGAATTGAATTGAATCGATTCGAGAAGAATCGAATCGAAAAGAAGCGAATCGAATCGAAAAGAATCGAATCGAAGAGAATATAATCGAAACAAAAAGAATCGAATCGAATCGAATCAAAAAGAATCGAATCGAAACGACAAGAGGCGAATCGAATCGAATCGAAAAGAATCAAATTGAAAAGAATCGAATCAAATTGAAAAGAATCGAATCGAAAAAATCGAATCAAAAAGAATCGAATCGAATCGTATCGAATCGAAAAGAATCGAAAAGAATAGAATCGAATGGAATCGAATCGAAAAGAATCAATCGAATCGAATTGAATAGAAAAGAATCGAATAGATTCGAATCGACACGAATCGAAAAAAGTCGAAACGAATCGAATCATATCAAAGCGCAAAGAATCGAATCGAGTCCAAAAGAATCGAATCGAACTGAATCGAAAAGAATCGAATCGAACAGACCGAAAAGAATCGAATAGAAGAGAATCGTATCGAATCGAATCGAATAGAACCGAAAGAATCGAATCGATTCCAATCGACCTGAATCGAAAAGAATCGAATCGAACAGTATCGAATCTAATTGAAATGAATCGAATCAAATAAAATAGAAGAGAATCAAATCGAAACGAAAAGAATCGAATCGAATCGAATTGAAAAGAATTGAATCAAATCGAAAAGAATCGAATCGAAATGAAAAGAATCGAATCGAATCGATCGAAATGATCGATTTGAAAAGTATCGAGTTGAATCGAATCAAATCGAAAAGAATCAAATCGAATCGTATGGAATCAAAAAGAATCAAATCAAATCGAATCGAAAAGAATAGAACCGTATTTCATTGAATCGAAAAGAATTGAATCGAAAAGAATCGAGTCGAATCAAAACGAATCGAATCAAATCGAAAAGAATCGTATCGATTTGAATCGAAAAGAATCGGATCGAATCTTATATACTTGAATCAAAAAGAATCGAGTCGATTCAAATCAAAAAAATCAAACCGAATAGAAAAGAATCGAATCGAAAAGAAAAGAATCGATTCAAATCGAAAACCGAAAGGAATCAAAACGATTCGAATGGATACGAAACGAATCGAATCGAAAATAATAGAATCGAATCGTACCGAACCGAAATGAAAATAATCAAATGGAATCGAATTGAAAATAACCGAATCAAATCAAATCGAAAATAATTGAAGCGGGGATTCCTGGGAGGGGCAGCGGTTTAGTGCCTGCCTTTGGCCCAGGGCGCGATCCTGGAGACCCGGGATCAAATCCCACATAGGGCTCCCGGTGCTTGGAGCTTGCTTCTCCCTCTGCCTATCTCTGCCTCTCTCTCTCTCTCTGTGACTATCATAAATAAATAAAAAATTTAGAAAAAAAAAGAAAATAATTGAAGCGAATCTAATAGAAAATAGTTGATTCGCATTGAATCGAATCGAAAAACATCGAAATGAATTGAATTGAAAATAATGAAATCGAATCGAAAATAATCGAATCGAAAGTAATCTTATCGAATCGAAAATAATCGAATCGAATCGAATCGAAAATAATTGAACCGAGTCGATCGAATTGAGTTGAAAATAATCGAATCAAACCGAATTGAATCGAAAATAATCGAATCGAATCGAATAGAAAAGAATCGAATGGAATCGAAAAGAATCGAATCATATCGAATTGAATCGAAAAGAATCGAATCGAAGAGAACCGAAAAGAATCGAATCGAATACAATCGAAAAGAATCGTATCGAATCGAATCGAATTGAATCGAAAAGAATCGATTCCAATCGAATTGAATTGAATAGAATCGAATCGAACAGTACCGAATCGAATTGATAAGATTCGAATCAAGTAAAATCGAAAAGAATCTAATTGAAACGAAAAGAATCCAATCGAATCGAATTGAAAGGAATCGAATCGAAAAAATCGAATCGAAAAGAATCGAGTTGAGTTGAATCGAATCGAATCATATCGAATCGAAAAGAATCGAACCGAATCGAATTGAGTTGAAAAGAATTGAATCGAACTGAATCAAAAAGAATCGAATCGACCTGAATAGAAAAGAATCGAATCGAAATGTAACAAATTGAATCCAAATGATCGAATCGAATCAAATCGAAAAGAATCGAGCAGAATCGAATCGAAACGAAAAGAATCGAACTGAAAATAATCGAATCGAATCGAATCGAATCGAATCGAACAGAATTGAATCGAACGAAAAGAATCTTATCGAATCGAATCGAATCGAATGGAGAAGAATCAAATCGAACCGAATCGAAAAGAACTGAATCGAAAAGAATCGAATCGAAGAGAATCTAATCGAAACGAAAGGAATCAAATCGAATCCAAAACAATAGAATCGAAACGAAAAGAGGCGAATCGAATCGAATCGAAAAGAAGCGAAAAGAAAAAAATCGAATCGAATCGAATCGAAAAGAATCGAATTAAAAAGAATAGAATCGAAACATTCGAATCGAAATGAATCGAATCGAATTAAATCGGTTGAAAAGATCGAATCAAAAAACATCAAAGAGAATCGAAACGAATCGAATCGAATCAAATCGAATTGAAAAGAATCGTATCAAATCAAATCTAAAAGAATCGAATCGGGATCCCTGGGTGGTGCAGCGGTTTACCGCCTGCCTTTGGCCCAGGGCGCGATCCTGGAGACCCGGGATCGAATCCCATGTCGGGCTCCCGGTGCATGGAGCCTGCTTCTCCCACTGCCTATGTCTCTGCCCCTCTCTCTCTTTCTCTCTGTGACTATCATAAATAAATAAAAATAAAAAAAAATAAATAAAAATAATCGAATCGAATCGAATCGAATCAAAAAGAATGGAATCGAATTGATTCGCATTGAAAAGAATCGATCGAATCGTATTGAATCGAAAAGAATCGAATCGAATCGAATCGAAGAATCGAAACGAAACGAATCGAATAGAAAAGAATCGAATCGAAAAGAATCGAATCGAAGAATATCAAATCGAATTGAAAAGAATTGACTCAAATCGAAAAGAATCGAATCGAAACACAAAGAATCGAATCGAATCGAATTCGAAAGAATCGAATTGAATTGAAATGAGAAGAATCGAATCGAATTGCATCGAATCGAAAATAATTGAATCGAATTGAATAAAAAATAATCAAATCGAGTCGAATCAAAAATAATTGGAATTGAATCGAATCGATAATCGAACCGAATCGAATCCAATCGAGTCGAATCGAAAATAATCGAATCGAATCAAATGGATTCAAAAACAATTAAATCGAATCGAAAAGAATCGAATGGAATCGAAAAGAATCAAACCGAATCAAAAAGAATCGAAAAGAATTGAATCAAGAAGAATCGAAATGAATTGAATCGAGTAGAATCACATCGAAGCTAGGGTAAAAGAATCGAATCGAATCAAAAATTATCTAAATCAATCCAATGAAATCCAAAAGAATTGAATCGAATCGAATCGAAAAGATTCGAATCGAAATGTAACAAGTGGAATCCAAATGATCGAATCGAATCAAATCGAAAAGAATCGAATCGAAAAGAATCGAATTGAATTGAATCGATTCGAGAAGAATCGAATCGAAAAGAATCGAATCGAATCGAAAGAATCGAATCGAAGAGAATATAATCGAAACAAAAAGAATCGAATCGAATCGAATCAAAAAGAATCGAATCGAAACGACAAGAGGCGAATCGAATCGAATCGAAAGAATCAAATTGAAAAGAATCGAATCAAATTGAAAAGAATCGAATCGAAAAAATCGAATCAAAAAGAATCGAATCGAATCGTATCGAATCGAAAAGAATCGAAAAGAATAGAATCGAATGGAATCGAATCGAAAAGAATCAATCGAATCGAATTGAATAGAAAAAGAATCGAATAGATTCGAATCGACACGAATCGAAAAAAGTCGAAACGAATCGAATCATATCAAAGCGCAAAGAATCGAATCGAGTCCAAAAGAATCGAATCGAACTGAATCGAAAAGAATCGAATCGAACAGACCGAAAAGAATCGAATCGAATGAGAATCGTATCGAATCGAATCGAATAGAACCGAAAGAATCGAATCGATTCCAATCGACCTGAATCGAAAAGAATCGAATCGAACAGTATCGAATCTAATTGAAATGAATCGAATCAAATAAAATAGAAGAGAATCAAATCGAAACGAAAAGAATCGAATCGAATCGAATTGAAAAGAATTGAATCAAATCGAAAAGAATCGAATCGAAATGAAAAGAATCGAATCGAATCGATCGAAATGATCGAATTTGAAAAGTATCGAGTTGAATCGAATCAAATCGAAAAGAATCAAATCGAATCGTATGGAATCAAAAAGAATCAAATCAAATCGAATCGAAAAGAATAGAACCGTATTTCATTGAATCGAAAAGAATTGAATCGAAAAGAATCGAGTCGAATCAAAACGAATCGAATCAAATCGAAAAGAATCGTATCGATTTGAATCGAAAAGAATCGGATCGAATCTTATATACTTGAATCAAAAAGAATCGAGTCGATTCAAATCAAAAAAATCAAACCGAATAGAAAAGAATCGAATCGAAAAGAAAAGAATCGATTCAATCGAAAACCGAAAGGAATCAAAACGATTCGAATGGATACGAAACGAATCGAATCGAAAATAATAGAATCGAATCGTACCGAAACCGAAATGAAAATAATCAAATGGAATCGAATTGAAAATAACCGAATCAAATCAAATCGAAAATAATTGAAGCGGGGATTCCTGGGAGGGGCAGCGGTTTAGTGCCTGCCTTTGGCCCAGGGCGCGATCCTGGAGACCCGGGATCAATCCCACATAGGGCTCCCGGTGCTTGGAGCTTTGCTTCTCCCTCTGCTATCTCTGCCTCTCTCTCTCTCTCTGTGCTCTCATAAATAAATAAAAAATTTAGAAAAAAAAAGAAAATAATTGAAGCGAATCTAATAGAAAATAGTTGATTCGCATTGAATCGAATCGAAAAACATCGAAATGAATTGAATTGAAATAATGAAATCGAATCGAAAATAATCGAATCGAAAGTAATCTTATCGAATCGAAATAATCGAATCGAATCGAATCGAAAATAATTGAACCGAGTCGATCGAATTGAGTTGAAATAATCGAATCAAACCGAATTGAATCGAAAATAATCGAATCGAATCGAATAGAAAAGAATCGAATGGATCGAAAAGAATCGAATCATATCGAATTGAATCGAAAAGAATCGAATCGAAGAGAACCGAAAAGAATCGAATCGAATACATATCGAAAAGAATCGTATCGAATCGAATCGAATATGAATCGAAAAGAATTCGATTCCCAATCGAATTGAATTGAATAAATCGAATCGAACAGTTCCCGAATCGAATTGATAAGATTCGAATCAAGTAAAATCGAAAAGAATCTAATGAAACGAAAAAGAATCCAATCGAATCGAATTGAAAGGATCGACTCGAAAAAATCGAATCGAAAAGAATCGAGTTGAGTTGAAGCGAATCGAATCATATCGAATCGAAAAGAATCGAACCGAATCGAATTGAGTTGAAAAGAATTGAATCGAACTGAATCAAAAAGAATCGAATCGACCATGAATAGAAAAGAATCGAATCGAAATGTAACAAATTGAATCCCAAAATGATCGAATCGAATCAAATCGAAAAGAATCGAGCAAGAATCGAATCGAAACGAAAAGAATCGAAACTGAAAATAATCGAATCGAATCGATCGAATCGAATCGAACAGAATTGATCGAACGAAAAGAATCTTATCGAATCGAATCGATCGAATGGAAGAAGAATCAAATCGAACCGAATCGAAAAAGAACTGAATCGAAAAGAATCGAATCGAAGAGAATCTAATCGAAACGAAAGGAATCAAATCGAATCCAAAAACAATAGAATCGAAACGAAAAGAGGCGAATCGAATCGAATCGAAAAGAAGCGAATAAGAAAAAATCGAATCGAATCGAATCGAAAAAGAATCGAATTAGAAAAGAATAGAATCGAAACATTCGAATCGAAATGCAGAATCGAATCGAATTAAATCGGTTGAAAAGATCGAATCAAAAAACATCAAAGAGAATCGAAACGAATCGAAATCGAATCAATCAATCGAATTGAAAGAATCGTATCAAATCAAATCTAAAAGAATCGAATCGGGATCCCTGGGTGGTGCAGCGGTTTACCGCCTGCCTTTGGCCCAGGGCGCGATCCTGGAGACCCGGATCGAATCCCATGTCGGGCTCCCGGTGCATGGAGCCTGCTTCTCCCACTGCCTATGTCTCTGCCCCTCTCTCTCTTCTCTCTGTGACTATCATAAATAAGTAAAAATAAAAAAAATAAATAAAAATAACGAATCGAATCGAATCGAATCAAAAAGAATGGAATCGAATTGATTCGCATTGAAAAGAATCGATCGAATCGTATTGAATCGAAAAGAATCGAATCGAATCGAATCGAAGAATCGAATCGAAACGAATCGAATCGAAAAGAATCGAATCGAAAAGAATCGAATCGAAGAATATCAAATCAATTGAAAAGAATTGACTCAAATCGAAAAGAATCGAATCGAACACAAAGAATCGAATCGAATCGAATTCGAAGAGAATCGAATTGAATTGAAATGAGAAGAATCGAATCGAATTGCATCGAATCGAAAATAATGAATCGAATTGAATAAAAAATAATCAAATCGAGTCGAATCAAAAATAATTGGAATTGAATCGATCGATAATCGAACCGAATCGAATCCTCGAGTCGAATCGAAAATAATCGAATCGAATCAAATGGATTCAAAAACAATTAAATCGAATCGAAAAGAATCGAATGGAATCGAAAAAGAATCAACCCGAATCAAAAAGAATCGAAAAGAATTGAATCAAGAAGATCAAATGAATTGAATCGAGTAGAATCACATCGAAGCAGGGTTAAAAAAATCGAATCGAATCAAAATTATCTAAATCAATCCAATGAAATCCAAAAGAATTGAATCGAATCGAATCGAAAAGATTCGAATCGAAATGTAACAAGTGGAATCCAAATGATCGAATCGAATCAAATCGAAAGAATCGAATCGAAAAGAATCGAATTGAATTGAATCGATTCGAGAAGAATCGAATCGAAAAAATCGAATCGAATCGAAAAGAATCGAATCGAAGAGAATATAATCGAAACAAAAGAATCGAATCGAATCGAATCAAAAAGAATCGAATCGAAACGACAAGAGGCGAATCGAATCGAATCGAAAGAATCAAATTGAAAAGAATCGAATCAAATTGAAAAGAATCGAATCGAAAAAATCGAATCAAAAGATCGAATCGAATCGAAAAGAATCGAATCGAATTGAAAAGAATAGAATCGAATGGAATCGAATCGAAACGAAAAGAATCAATCGATCGAATTGAATAGAAAAGAATCGAATAGATTCAAATCGACACGAATCGAAAAAAGTCGAAACGAATCGAATCAATATCAAAGCGAAAAGAATCGAATCGAATCAAAAGAATCGAATCGAACTGAATCGAAAAGAATCGAATCGAACAGTACCGAATCGAATTGATAAGATCGAATCAAATAAAATCGAAAAAGAATCTAATTGAAACGAAAGAACCAATCGAATCGAATTGAAAGGAATCGAATTGAAAAAATCGAAACGAAAAGAATCGAATCGAAAAGAATTGAATCAAATCGAAAGAATCGAATCGAATTGAAAAGAATGAATCGACTGAATCAAAAAGAATCGAATCGAACCTGAATAGAAAAGAATCGAATCGAAATGTAACAAATTGAATCCAATGATCGAATCGAATCAAATCGAAAAGAATCGAGCAGAATCGAATCGAAACGAAAAGAATCGAACTGAAAATAATCGAATCGAATCGAATCGAATAGAATCGAACAGAATTGAATCGAACGAAAAGAATCTTATCGAATCGAATCGAATCGAATGGAGAAGAATCAAATCGAACCGAATCGAAAAGAACTGAATCGAAAAGAATCGAATCGAAGAGAATCTAATCGAAACGAAAGGAATCAAATCGAATCCAAAACAATAGAATCGAAACGAAAAGAGGCGAATCGAATCGAATCGAAAGAAGCGAAAAGAAAAAATCGAATCGAATCGAATCGAAAAGAATCGAATTAAAAAGAATAGAATCGAAACATTCGAATCGAAATGAATCGAATCGAATTAAATCGGTTGAAAAGATCGAATCAAAAACATCAAAGAGATCGAAACGAATCGAATCAAATCGAATTGAAAAGAATCGTATCAAATCAAATCTAAAAGAATCGAATCGGGATCCCTGGGGTGGTGCAGCGGTTTACCGCCTGCCTTTGGCCCAGGGCGCGATCCTGGAGACCCGGGATCGAATCCCATGTCGGGCTCCCGGTGCATGGAGCCTGCTTCTCCCACTGCCTATGTCTCTGCCCCTCTCTCTCTTTCTCCTGTGACTATCATAAATAAGTAAAAATAAAAAAAAATAAATAAAAATTCGAATCGAATCGAATCGAATCAAAAAAATGGAATCGAATTGATTCGCATTGAAAAGAATCGATCGAATCGTATTGAATCGAAAAGAATCGAATCGAATCGAATCGAAGAATCGAATCGAAACGAATCGAATCGAAAAGAATCGAATCGAAAAGAATCGAATCGAAGAATATCAAATCGAATTGAAAAATTGACTCAAATCGAAAAGAATCGAATCGAAACACAAAGAATCGAATCGAATCGAATTCGAAGAATCGAATTGAATTGAAATGAGAAGAATCGAATCGAATTGCATCGAATCGAAAATAATTGAATCGAATTGAATAAAAAATAATCAAATCGAGTCGAATCAAAATAATTGGAATTGAATCGAATCGATAATCGAACCGAATCGAATCCAATCGAGTCGAATCGAAAATACGAATCGAATCAAATGGATTCAAAAACAATTAAATCGAATCGAAAAGAATCGAATGGAATCGAAAAGAATCAAACCGAATCAAAAAGAATCGAAAAGAATTGAATCAAGAAGAATCGAAATGAATTGAATCGAGTAGAATCACATCGAAGCTAGGGTAAAAATCGAATCGAATCAAAAATTATCTAAATCAATCCAATGAAATCCAAAAGAATTGAATCGAATCGAATCGAAAAGATTCGAATCGAAATGTAACAAGTGGAATCCAAATGATCGAATCGAATCAAATCGAAAAGAATCGAATCGAAAAGAATCGAATTGAATTGAATCGATTCGAGAAGAATCGAATCGAAAAGAATCGAATCGAATCGAAAAGAATCGAATCGAAGAGAATATAATCGAAACAAAAAGAATCGAATCGAATCGAATCAAAAAGAATCGAATCGAAACAAGAGGCGAATCGAATCGAATCGAAAAGAATCAAATTGAAAAGAATCGAATCAAATTGAAAAGAATCGAATCGAAAAAATCGAATCAAAAAGAATCGAATCGAATCGAAAAGAATCGAATCGAATTGAAAAGAATAGACGAATGGAATCGAATCGAAAAGAATCAATCGAATCGAATTGAATAGAAAAGAATCGAATAGATTCGAATCGACACGAATCGAAAAAAGTCGAAACGAATCGAATCATATCAAAGCGAAAAGAATCGAATCGAATCAAAAAGAATCGAATCGAACTGAATCGAAAAGAATCGAATCGAACAGTACCGAATCGAATTGATAAGATTCGAATCAAATAAAATCGAAAAGAATCTAATTGAAACGAAAAGAATCCAATCGAATCGAATTGAAAGGAATCGAATTGAAAAATCGAAACGAAAAGAATCGAATCGAATCGAATTGAAAAGAATTGAATCAAATCGAAAAGAATCGAATCGAATTGAAAAGAATCGAATCGAACTGAATCAAAAAGAATCGAATCGAACTGAATAGAAAAGAATCGAATCGAAATGTAACAAATTGAATCCAAATGATCGAATCGAATCAAATCGAAAGAATCGAGCAGAATCGAATCGAAACGAAAAGAATCGAACTGAAAATAATCGAATCGAATCGAATCGATAGAATCGAATAGAATTGAATCGAACGAAAAGAATCTTATCGAATCGAATCGAAAAGAATCGAATCGAATCGAATGGAGAAGAATCAAATCGAACCGAATCGAAAAGAACTGAATCGAAAAGAATCGAATCGAAGAGAATCTAATCGAAACGAAAAGAATCAAATCGAATCCAAAAGAATAGAATCGAAACGAAAAGAGGCGAATCGAATCGAATCGAAAAGAAGCGAATAGAAAAAAATCGAATCGAATCGAATCGAAAAGAATCGAATTGAAAAGAATAGAATCGAAAAATTCGAATCGAATCAAATCGAAATGAATCGAATCGAATTAAATCGGTTGAAAAGATCGAATCAAAAAACATCAAAGAGAATCGAAACGAATCGAAACGAATCGAATTGAATCAAATCGAATTGAAAAGAATCGTATCAAATCAAATCTAAAAGAATCGAATCGAATCGAATCAAAAAGAATGGAATCGAATTGATTCGCATCGAAAAGAATCGATCGAATCGTATTGAATCGAAAAGAATCGAATGGAATCGAATCGAATCGAAAAGAATCGAATCGAATCGAATCGAAAAGAATTGAATCGAAGAATATCAAATCGAATTGAAAAGAATTGACTCAAATCGAAAAGGATCGAATCGAAACACAAAGAATCGAATCGAATCGAATTCGAAAGAATCGAATTGAATTGAAATGAGAAGAATCGAATCGAATTGCATCGAATCGAAAATAATTGAATCGAATTGAATAAAAAATAATCAAATCGAGTCGAATCAAAAATAATTGGAATTGAATCGAATCGATAATCGAACCGAATCGAATCCAATCGAGTCGAATCGAAAATAATCGAATCGAATCAAATGGATTCAAAAACAATTAAATCGAATCGAAAAGAATCGAATGGAATCGAAAAGAATCAAACCGAATCAAAAAATCGAAAAGAATTGAATCAAGAAGAATCGAAATGAATTGAATCGAGTAGAATCACATCGAAGCTAGGGTAAAAGAATCGAATCGAATCAAAAATTATCTAACTCAATCCAATGAAATCCAAAAGAATTGAATCGAATCGAATCGAAAAGATTCGAATCGAAATGTAACAAGTGGAATCCAAATGATCGAATCGAATCAAATCGAAAAGAATCGAATCGAAAATCGAATTGAATTGAATCGATTCGAGAAGAATCGAATCGAAAAGAAGCGAATCGAATCGAAAAGAATCGAATCGAAGAGAATATAATCGAAACAAAAAGAATCGAATCGAATCGAATCAAAAAGAATCGAATCGAAACGACAAGAGGCGAATCGAATCGAATCGAAAAGAATCAAATTGAAAAGAATCGAATCAAATTGAAAAGAATCGAATCGAAAAAATCGAATCAAAAAGAATCGAATCGAATCGTATCGAATCGAAAAGAATCGAAAAGAATAGAATCGAATGGAATCGAATCGAAAAGAATCAATCGAATCGAATTGAATAGAAAAGAATCGAATAGATTCGAATCGACACGAATCGAAAAAAGTCGAAACGAATCGAATCATATCAAAGCGCAAAGAATCGAATCGAGTCCAAAAGAATCGAATCGAACTGAATCGAAAAGAATCGAATCGAACAGACCGAAAAGAATCGAATCGAAGAGAATCGTATCGAATCGAATCGAATAGAACCGAAAGAATCGAATCGATTCCAATCGACCTGAATCGAAAAGAATCGAATCGAACAGTATCGAATCTAATTGAAATGAATCGAATCAAATAAAATAGAAGAGAATCAAATCGAAACGAAAAGAATCGAATCGAATCGAATTGAAAAGAATTGAATCAAATCGAAAAGAATCGAATCGAAATGAAAAGAATCGAATCGAATCGATCGAAATGATCGATTTGAAAAGTATCGAGTTGAATCGAATCAAATCGAAAAGAATCAAATCGAATCGTATGGAATCAAAAAGAATCAAATCAAATCGAATCGAAAAGAATAGAACCGTATTTCATTGAATCGAAAAGAATTGAATCGAAAAGAATCGAGTCGAATCAAAACGAATCGAATCAAATCGAAAAGAATCGTATCGATTTGAATCGAAAAGAATCGGATCGAATCTTATATACTTGAATCAAAAATCGAGTCGATTCAAATCAAAAAAATCAAACCGAATAGAAAAGAATCGAATCGAAAAGAAAAGAATCGATTCAAATCGAAAACCGAAAGGAATCAAAACGATTCGAATGGATACGAAACGAATCGAATCGAAAATAATAGAATCGAATCGTACCGAACCGAAATGAAAATAATCAAATGGAATCGAATTGAAAATAACCGAATCAAATCAAATCGAAAATAATTGAAGCGGGGATTCCTGGGAGGGGCAGCGGTTTAGTGCCTGCCTTTGGCCCAGGGCGCGATCCTGGAGACCCGGGATCAAATCCCACATAGGGCTCCCGGTGCTTGGAGCTTGCTTCTCCCTCTGCCTATCTCTGCCTCTCTCTCTCTCTCTGTGACTATCATAAATAAATAAAAAATTTAGAAAAAAAAAGAAAATAATTGAAGCGAATCTAATAGAAAATAGTTGATTCGCATTGAATCGAATCGAAAAACATCGAAATGAATTGAATTGAAAATAATGAAATCGAATCGAAATAATCGAATCGAAAGTAATCTTATCGAATCGAAAATAATCGAATCGAATCGAATCGAAAATAATTGAACCGAGTCGATCGAATTGAGTTGAAAATAATCGAATCAAACCGAATTGAATCGAAAATAATCGAATCGAATCGAATAGAAAAGAATCGAATGGAATCGAAAAGAATCGAATCATATCGAATTGAATCGAAAAGAATCGAATCGAAGAGAACCGAAAAGAATCGAATCGAATACAATCGAAAAGAATCGTATCGAATCGAATCGAATTGAATCGAAAAGAATCGATTCCAATCGAATTGAATTGAATAGAATCGAATCGAACAGTACCGAATCGAATTGATAAGATTCGAATCAAGTAAAATCGAAAAGAATCTAATTGAAACGAAAAGAATCCAATCGAATCGAATTGAAAGGAATCGAATCGAAAAAATCGAATCGAAAAGAATCGAGTTGAGTTGAATCGAATCGAATCATATCGAATCGAAAAGAATCGAACCGAATCGAATTGAGTTGAAAAGAATTGAATCGAACTGAATCAAAAAGAATCGAATCGACCTGAATAGAAAAGAATCGAATCGAAATGTAACAAATTGAATCCAAATGATCGAATCGAATCAAATCGAAAAGAATCGAGCAGAATCGAATCGAAACGAAAATCGAACTGAAAATAATCGAATCGAATCGAATCGAATAGAATCGAACAGAATTGAATCGAACGAAAAGAATCTTATCGAATCGAATCGAATCGAATGGAGAAGAATCAAATCGAACCGAATCGAAAAGAACTGAATCGAAAAGAATCGAATCGAAGAGAATCTAATCGAAACGAAAGGAATCAAATCGAATCCAAAACAATAGAATCGAAACGAAAAGAGGCGAATCGAATCGAATCGAAAAGAAGCGAAAGAAAAAAATCGAATCGAATCGAATCGAAAAATCGAATTAAAAAGAATAGAATCGAAACATTCGAATCGAAATGAATCGAATCGAATTAAATCGGTTGAAAAGATCGAATCAAAAAACATCAAAGAGAATCGAAACGAATCGAATCGAATCAAATCGAATTGAAAAGAATCGTATCAAATCAAATCTAAAAGAATCGAATCGGGATCCCTGGGTGGTGCAGCGGTTTACCGCCTGCCTTTGGCCCAGGGCGCGATCCTGGAGACCCGGGATCGAATCCCATGTCGGGCTCCCGGTGCATGGAGCCTGCTTCTCCCACTGCCTATGTCTCTGCCCCTCTCTCTCTTTCTCTCTGTGACTATCATAAATAAATAAAAATAAAAAAAATAAATAAAAAATCGAATCGAATCGAATCGAATCAAAAAGAATGGAATCGAATTGATTCGCATTGAAAAGAATCGATCGAATCGTATTGAATCGAAAAGAATCGAATCGAATCGAATCGAATCGAATCGAAACGAATCGAATCGAAAAGAATCGAATCGAAAAGAATCGAATCGAATATCAAATCGAATTGAAAAGAATTGACTCAAATCGAAAAGAATCGAATCGAAACACAAAGAATCGAATCGAATCGAATTCGAAAGAATCGAATTGAATTGAAATGAGAAGAATCGAATCGAATTGCATCGAATCGAAAATAATTGAATCGAATTGAATAAAAAATAATCAAATCGAGTCGAATCAAAAATAATTGGAATTGAATCGAATCGATAATCGAACCGAATCGAATCCAATCGAGTCGAATCGAAAATAATCGAATCGAATCAAATGGATTCAAAAACAATTAAATCGAATCGAAAAGAATCGAATGGAATCGAAAAGAATCAAACCGAATCAAAAAGAATCGAAAAGAATTGAATCAAGAAGAATCGAAATGAATTGAATCGAGTAGAATCACATCGAAGCTAGGGTAAAAAATCGAATCGAATCAAAAATTATCTAAATCAATCCAATGAAATCCAAAAGAATTGAATCGAATCGAATCGAAAAGATTCGAATCGAAATGTAACAAGTGGAATCCAAATGATCGAATCGAATCAAATCGAAAAGAATCGAATCGAAAAGAATCGAATTGAATTGAATCGATTCGAGAAGAATCGAATCGAAAAGAATCGAATCGAATCGAAAAGAATCGAATCGAAGAGAATATAATCGAAACAAAAAGAATCGAATCGAATCGAATCAAAAAGAATCGAATCGAAACGACAAGAGGCGAATCGAATCGAATCGAAAAGAATCAAATTGAAAAGAATCGAATCAAATTGAAAAGAATCGAATCGAAAAAATCGAATCAAAAAGAATCGAATCGAATCGAAAAGAATCGAATCGAATTGAAAAGAATAGAATCGAATGGAATCGAATCGAAAAGAATCAATCGAATCGAATTGAATAGAAAAGAATCGAATAGATTCGAATCGACACGAATCGAAAAAAGTCGAAACGAATCGAATCATATCAAAGCGAAAAGAATCGAATCGAATCAAAAAGAATCGAATCGAACTGAATCGAAAAGAATCGAATCGAACAGTACCGAATCGAATTGATAAGATTCGAATCAAATAAAATCGAAAAGAATCTAATTGAAACGAAAAGAATCCAATCGAATCGAATTGAAAGGAATCGAATTGAAAAAATCGAACGAAAAGAATCGAGATTGAATCGAATGAATTGAATCAATCGAAAAGAATCGAATCGAATTGAAAAGAATCGAATCGAACTGAATCAAAAAGAATCGAATCGAACTGAATAGAAAAGATCGAATCGAAATGTAACAAATTGAATCCAAATGATCGAATCGAATCAAATCGAAAAGAATCGAGCAGAATCGAATCGAAACGAAAAGAATCGAACTGAAAATAATCGAATCGAATCGAATCGAATAGAATCGAATAGAATTGAATCGAACGAAAAGAATCTTATCGAATCGAATCGAAAAGAATCGAATCGAATCGAATGGAGAAGAATCAAATCGAACCGAATCGAAAAGAACTGAATCGAAAAGAATCGAATCGAAGAGAATCTAATCGAAACGAAAAGAATCAAATCGAATCCAAAAGAATAGAATCGAAACGAAAAGAGCGAATCGAATCGAATCGAAAAGAAGCGAATAGAAAAAAATCGAATCGAATCGAATCGAAAAGAATCGAATTGAAAAGAATAGAATCGAAAAATTCGAATCGAATCAAATCGAAATGAATCGAATCGAATTAAATCGGTTGAAAAGATCGAATCAAAAACATCAAAGAGAATCGAAACGAATCGAATTGAATCAAATCGAATTGAAAAGAATCGTATCAAATCAAATCTAAAAGAATCGAATCGAATCGAATCAAAAAGAATGGAATCGAATTGATTCGCATCGAAAAGAATCGATCGAATCGTATTGAATCGAAAAGAATCGAATCGAATGGAATCGAATCGAATCGAAAAGAATCGAATCGAATCGAATCGAAAAGAATTGAATCGAAGAATATCAAATCGAATTGAAAAGAATTGACTCAAATCGAAAAGGATCGAATCGAAACACAAAGAATCGAATCGAATCGAATTCGAAAGAATCGAATTGAATTGAAATGAGAAGAATCGAATCGAATTGCATCGAATCGAAAATAATTGAATCGAATTGAATAAAAAATAATCAAATCGAGTCGAATCAAAAATAATTGGAATTGAATCGAATCGATAATCGAACCGAATCGAATCCAATCGAGTCGAATCGAAAATAATCGAATCGAATCAAATGGATTCAAAAACAATTAAATCGAATCGAAAAGAATCGAATGGAATCGAAAAGAATCAAACCGAATCAAAAAGAATCGAAAAGAATTGAATCAAGAAGAATCGAAATGAATTGAATCGAGTAGAATCACATCGAAGCTAGGGTAAAAGAATCGAATCGAATCAAAAATTATCTAACTCAATCCAATGAAATCCAAAAGAATTGAATCGAATCGAATCGAAAAGATTCGAATCGAAATGTAACAAGTGGAATCCAAATGATCGAATCGAATCAAATCGAAAAGAATCGAATCGAAAAGAATCGAATTGAATTGAATCGATTCGAGAAGAATCGAATCGAAAAGAAGCGAATCGTATCAAATCGAATCGAATCGAAAAGAATCGAATCGAAGAGAATATAATCGAAACAAAAAGAATCGAATCGAATCGAATCAAAAAGAATCGAATCGAAACGACAAGAGGCGAATCGAATCGAATCGAAAAGAATCAAATTGAAAAGAATCGAATCAAATTGAAAAGAATCGAATCGAAAAAATCGAATCAAAAAGAATCGAATCGAATCGTAAAGAAAAGAATCGAAAAGAATAGAATCGAATGGAATCGAATCGAAAAGAATCAATCGAATCGAATTGAATAGAAAAGAATCGAATAGATTCGAATCGACACGAATCGAAAAAAGTCGAAACGAATCGAATCATATCAAAGCGCAAAGAATCGAATCGAGTCCAAAAATCGAATCGAACTGAATCGAAAAGAATCGAATCGAACAGACCGAAAAGAATCGAATCGAAGAGAATCGTATCGAATCGAATCGAATAGAACCGAAAGAATCGAATCGATTCCAATCGACCTGAATCGAAAAGAATCGAATCGAACAGTATCGAATCTAATTGAAATGAATCGAATCAAATAAAATAGAAGAGAATCAAATCGAAACGAAAAGAATCGAATCGAATCGAATTGAAAAGAATTGAATCAAATCGAAAAGAATCGAATCGAAATGAAAAGAATCGAATCGAATCGATCGAAATGATCGATTTGAAAAGTATCGAGTTGAATCGAATCAAATCGAAAAGAATCAAATCGAATCGTATGGAATCAAAAAGAATCAAATCAAATCGAATCGAAAAGAATAGAACCGTATTTCATTGAATCGAAAAGAATTGAATCGAAAAGAATCGAGTCGAATCAAAACGAATCGAATCAAATCGAAAAGAATCGTATCGATTTGAATCGAAAAGAATCGGATCGAATCTTATATACTTGAATCAAAAAGAATCGAGTCGATTCAAATCAAAAAAATCAAACCGAATAGAAAAGAATCGAATCGAAAAGAAAAGAATCGATTCAAATCGAAAACCGAAAGGAATCAAAACGATTCGAATGGATACGAAACGAATCGAATCGAAAATAATAGAATCGAATCGTACCGAACCGAAATGAAAATAATCAAATGGAATCGAATTGAAAATAACCGAATCAAATCAAATCGAAAATAATTGAAGCGGGGATTCCTGGGAGGGGCAGCGGTTTAGTGCCTGCCTTTGGCCCAGGGCGCGATCCTGGAGACCCGGGATCAAATCCCACATAGGGCTCCCGGTGCTTGGAGCTTGCTTCTCCCTCTGCCTATCTCTGCCTCTCTCTCTCTCTCTGTGACTATCATAAATAAATAAAAAATTTAGAAAAAAAAAAAATAATTGAAGCGAATCTAATAGAAAATAGTTGATTCGCATTGAATCGAATCGAAAAACATCGAAATGAATTGAATTGAAAATAATGAAATCGAATCGAAAATAATCGAATCGAAAGTAATCTTATCGAATCGAAAATAATCGAATCGAATCGAATCGAAAATAATTGAACCGAGTCGATCGAATTGAGTTGAAAATAATCGAATCAAACCGAATTGAATCGAAAATAATCGAATCGAATCGAATAGAAAAGAATCGAATGGAATCGAAAAGAATCGAATCATATCGAATTGAATCGAAAAGAATCGAATCGAAGAGAACCGAAAAGAATCGAATCGAATACAATCGAAAAGAATCGTATCGAATCGAATCGAATTGAATCGAAAAGAATCGATTCCAATCGAATTGAATTGAATAGAATCGAATCGAACAGTACCGAATCGAATTGATAAGATTCGAATCAAGTAAAATCGAAAAGAATCTAATTGAAACGAAAAGAATCCAATCGAATCGAATTGAAAGGAATCGAATCGAAAAAATCGAATCGAAAAGAATCGAGTTGAGTTGAATCGAATCGAATCATATCGAATCGAAAAGAATCGAACCGAATCGAATTGAGTTGAAAAGAATTGAATCGAACTGAATCAAAAAGAATCGAATCGACCTGAATAGAAAAGAATCGAATCGAAATGTAACAAATTGAATCCAAATGATCGAATCGAATCAAATCGAAAAGAATCGAGCAGAATCGAATCGAAACGAAAAGAATCGAACTGAAAATAATCGAATCGAATCGAATCGAATCGAACAGAATTGAATCGAACGAAAAGAATCTTATCGAATCGAATCGAATCGAATGGAGAAGAATCAAATCGAACCGAATCGAAAAGAACTGAATCGAAAAGAATCGAATCGAAGAGAATCTAATCGAAACGAAAGGAATCAAATCGAATCCAAAACAATAGAATCGAAACGAAAAGAGGCGAATCGAATCGAATCGAAAAGAAGCGAAAAGAAAAAAATCGAATCGAATCGAATCGAAAAGAATCGAATTAAAAAGAATAGAATCGAAACATTCGAATCGAAATGAATCGAATCGAATTAAATCGGTTGAAAAGATCGAATCAAAAACATCAAAGAGAATCGAAACGAATCGAATCGAATCAAATCGAATTGAAAAGAATCGTATCAAATCAAATCTAAAAGAATCGAATCGGGATCCCTGGGTGGTGCAGCGGTTTACCGCCTGCCTTTGGCCCAGGGCGCGATCCTGGAGACCCGGGATCGAATCCCATGTCGGGCTCCCGGTGCATGGAGCCTGCTTCTCCCACTGCCTATGTCTCTGCCCCTCTCTCTCTTTCTCTCTGTGACTATCATAAATAAATAAAATAAAAAAAATAAATAAAAATAATCGAATCGAATCGAATCGAATCAAAAAGAATGGAATCGAATTGATTCGCATTGAAAAGAATCGATCGAATCGTATTGAATCGAAAAGAATCGAATCGAATCGAATCGAAGAATCGAATCGAAACGAATCGAATCGAAAAGAATCGAATCGAAAAGAATCGAATCGAAGAATATCAAATCGAATTGAAAAGAATTGACTCAAATCGAAAAGAATCGAATCGAAACACAAGAATCGAATCGAATCGAATTCGAAAGAATCGAATTGAATTGAAATGAGAAGAATCGAATCGAATTGCATCGAATCGAAAATAATTGAATCGAATTGAATAAAAAATAATCAAATCGAGTCGAATCAAAAATAATTGGAATTGAATCGAATCGATAATCGAACCGAATCGAATCCAATCGAGTCGAATCGAAAATAATCGAATCGAATCAAATGGATTCAAAAACAATTAAATCGAATCGAAAAGAATCGAATGGAATCGAAAAGAATCAAACCGAATCAAAAGAATCGAAAAGAATTGAATCAAGAAGAATCGAAATGAATTGAATCGAGTAGAATCACATCGAAGCTAGGGTAAAAGAATCGAATCGAATCAAAAATTATCTAAATCAATCCAATGAAATCCAAAAGAATTGAATCGAATCGAATCGAAAAGATTCGAATCGAAATGTAACAAGTGGAATCCAAATGATCGAATCGAATCAAATCGAAAAGAATCGAATCGAAAAGAATCGAATTGAATTGAATCGATTCGAGAAGAATCGAATCGAAAAGAATCGAATCGAATCGAAAAGAATCGAATCGAAGAGAATATAATCGAAACAAAAAGAATCGAATCGAATCGAATCAAAAAAATCGAATCGAAACGACAAGAGGCGAATCGAATCGAATCGAAAAGAATCAAATTGAAAAGAATCGAATCAAATTGAAAAGAATCGAATCGAAAAAATCGAATCAAAAAGAATCGAATCGAATCGAAAAGAATCGAATCGAATTGAAAAGAATAGAATCGAATGGAATCGAATCGAAAAGAATCAATCGAATCGAATTGAATAGAAAAGAATCGAATAGATTCGAATCGACACGAATCGAAAAAAGTCGAAACGAATCGAATCATATCAAAGCGAAAAGAATCGAATCGAATCAAAAGAATCGAATCGAACTGAATCGAAAAGAATCGAATCGAACAGTACCGAATCGAATTGATAAGATTCGAATCAATAAAATCGAAAAGAATCTAATTGAATCGAAAAGAATCCAATCGAATCGAATTGAAAGAATCGAATTGAAAAAAATCGAAACGAAAAGAATCGAATCGAATCGAATTGAAAAGAATTGAATCAAATCGAAAAGAATCGAATCGAATTGAAAAGAATCGAATCGAACTGAATCAAAAGAATCGAATCGAACTGAATAGAAAAGAATCGAATCGAAATGTAACAAATTGAATCCAAATGATCGAATCGAATCAAATCGAAAAGAATCAGCAGATCGAATCGAAACGAAAAGAATCGAACTGAAATAATCGAATCGAATCGAATAATAGAATCGAATAGAATTGAATCGAACGAAAAGAATCTTATCGAATCGAATCGAAAAGAATCGAATCGAATCGAATGGAGAAGAATCAATCGAA
>NW_023330874.1:0-57567 GCF_011100685.1 Canis lupus familiaris | reverse complement strand
CCTCTGCCTCTCTCTCTCTCTCACTGTGTGCCTATCATAAATAAATAAAAGTTTAAAAAATAAATAAATAAATGAATGAATGAATGAATGAATGAATGAATAAATAAATAATATAAATAAATAAATAAATAAATCATTGTAAAATGCCACAACCATATCAGAAAATTTCAGCTTTGTGGAATCCACAGTTCCATTAAACATTCAACAACTATATTTGTACAATGTAGGAACTATATGCCACAAATGGAGGTTTGAAAGAGAAAAAAAATTCCTTCTCTCACAGAGCTTATAGATCCAAAATGAACAAGCCAATAAAGTATAAATAATAGAGAGAACTCTAACATAAACCAAGGGGACAGTTATTAAGGTGAGAGCCTGAGGAAACAAAAACTGAAAGGGGAAAAAACCACCAGACCAGATTCTTTGTAGACTTCCACACTGCCTCACTTCTAAAATGATCCACAGTCCAACAGTTTCATTACCAATGGCATGAGTCAGGAGCAGGAACTCTAAAATATCACACTATGGCCACAAATAGAGGGGTGAGGGGGATCTCTGGTAAAGCAAATGGAGAAAAAGTTGGACAGAAAATTTCCTGCTGGAACATGTTGGGAGTGTGTGGTGTTTCAGCCACAGGCTCCTGATGATGGAACTTTACTTGCTGAACATGAAGATAATTTCAGCACCCTACAATTATGTGCCTAATTAAAATTAAGAAATTAGAACACAGTTAAAAGGAATAATATTTGCTCACAGCTAATTTCATTAAAGTATTAATGAACAGGACTCTTTTTATGGCCAGAGGGCAACCACTTTCTACAGAGTACTTCCATGCTAGCTAATTTATTCATGCATGAAAAACAATCCAATGAGAAATGAGGGAGCTGAGAACTGCTGGTCCTAATTAAAATATTTAAAACACCATGTCTATTTTCTTCCATCTAGCCAAATACCTAAGCTTGAGCCAGCATGGTGCCAATTAACATGGAAAAAGCAAACACAAACACCCACAGTTTCTGATTAAAGTGCACATTATTGTACCATGCAATATATTGTTCAGCACATATATGTAAATGTTTAATTAACCCATGTCTAAATCTCAGCAACATTCAAAAATCGATACTTTATTCCTAAACAAGTGGCAATCTGTGTAGGGGAGACATTTACTTATTTATTACAGTGTTTTATTCAAACCTAATTTGAAGCAGTCCAGTGCTAGACATACTAAATGTTTCTTAAGGGAAAGCAGGGAGGAGATTCTTTGCTTGGCAGACTTCTCTTCAGATGGCAGCAAGATTGTTAGTCGCCAAAGACTTGTGAAAGGAGCTAGGTTAGCCTCAGGTGATATGCAATTTTTCATTAATAATGCAGGGGGATGGGGGAGTCCGGACCTAAACCCATTTGTCAGCCTGGACAGCAATGACAATAAGAACGAACACACCACACACACCACACACACACACACAAACACACCCCCTCTTTTCTTTGTTAACTAAAGACCTGTCTGCCAGAATAAATTCCAGAGACATCCCTGCTATGGGAACATGTTGGAGAAAAATGTCTGAAACTCTCAGAAGGTGAAGATTTGAAAACCTCACAAATATTAACTGGAACTTTATCGGTATGTTAAAAACAATCATAAAAGAATTAACATTTTCATAACTTCTGTGATTTATAAGCATCTTCATTCCAGTTATTTTTGTCTTAAGAATCCTGTGTTGTTGGAAGAGCAAGGCTGAGCAAGGGAAATCAAAGCTGAGAGCGGTAAAGTGACTTAGGGAAGGTCATGCAGAATACATACATGCAAGAGGTAGAACTTAAACCCATGTCTTTCAACCCTCAAATCATTTTACTACATACCACACATTGATATTAAAGTTATTAATTTTCTTAATAAGAGATACAATCTTAAGAAACTTAATTACTACCCATTTAGCTATTAAAAAATCATTTGTAGTTTGCTTTTCTTGGAAGGGACTGGGAGGGTAAGGATATATTAAATAACTTTTCCTCCTTCTATGTTTCAACAGCTAAAATCCAGAAATTTCAGCCTAAAAAACAGAATCCTTTTTTTCCAAACTTAATAAACACAATCTTTCATGAAATACCACTGTACTGACATAGGTAAAAGTAGAACCCTTTAACAAATGGGTAGATCTCACTCTCCAAGCTGGCAACCAAGGCACGACCCCAGAACTACCTTCTAAAACCACTGTGTTCATCAGAACCTTCATTAAACAGCTGGAGGAACTGGGGCCCAAGGAGGTGAGGCCACCAATTAAGTACTTATGCAATATAAAAGACCTGAAATATGCCTACAGTAACCCTGACCCTTTGCTCAGTGCTCTTTCCATAGTACCATGGTCCCAAATAGAATCAACAGGGGCAGCCCAGGTGGCTCAGCGGTTTAGCGCTGCCTTCCACCCAGGGCATGATCCTGGAAACCTGGGATCGAGTCTCCCTTGCATGGAGCCTGCTTCTCACTCTGCCTCTCTCTTTCTGTCTCTGCCTCTCTCTCTCTCTCTCTCTCTCTCTCTCTCTCTCTCGTCTCTCATGAATAAATAAATAAAATCTTAAAAAAAAAAAAACAAGAGACTATAATGCATGGAGAGTTACAATGTCAAATAGAGGCAGAAGTGTTCATGCAAAATTACCAGCAATAATACCAGAATGTAGGGCCATGAAGCAGGTCAGTCTGCTGCACAAAGCCAGAGGTGAGATTGGAACCAAGAGGCTTAAGGGAGAAATGTGTCCCTGCCCAAGACTGTAGGTTCTTCATTCTACTTCCCTGGGCTCCAGATTCCTCATCTGAAAATGGGGTTAATATTTCATAGAATTATTTTAAGAGCCAAATAAGAATCTATAAATATGCCGTTATAAAAAATACTTTATCACATTGTATCGCAATTGCTTCCTTGTCTATTTCTGTCATTAGATTCTATGCTTATTCCAAAATAATGCCTATGTTTTACTATTTTTTTTATTCTCAGTGCCTATACAGAAAAGATGTTCAATTAGCATTGTATGGTGTTGTTGAATTCGTAATGATAACAATAATTGCTAACATATATTAAGCATTATTATGTGTTAGGCATTGACATTAAGCACTTGATGTTATTTATTTAATCCTCATAGCAATCCAGTAAGACTGATATTATTGTTTTCAATGCACACCTGAAAAACTGAGACACAGAAAAGAGATTTGCTTGCCTGTTTCCAAAACTATTAAGTTGTGGAGAAAAGATTTAAACTGAGATGGTCAAATCAAGCTCTTAATATTCTTCAAAAGCAGCAAAATGGGGTAATAAACTGAGAGTTATTAGCTACAGAATAAGACAAATGTCCTAGATGGAAAACTATGTGAAACATACCATACATCCACTGAAAAACATGAAATGCAAATTCCAGAAAGAATTTTGCTCACAATGACTGTTCTAACAAATAGAAGTTAGGGATGATTAGTGGACATCTCTAAGAATGATGTTGTGGAGGCCATGTCTCTGATTCAATGTATCTAAAAGAGAAAGATTCTCAAATATGCAATTGTGAAAGGAAGAGAAGAATCAGAAGGAGTGGGAAGGAAAGAGGAAACACAAGGACGTGGTTCACAGTGCACCAGGGATTAACACCTGTGATCAACAACTTCACTGTTCTCATTTATAAACGTATGTACACACTGTGCTAAACAGTCCAAGAGATGTGCCTGGTCACAATGCAGATGGAGGAGAATCAACAGAAGATGGCACTAGTCCTCTCTCATACGAACCACTGAATCACTATTTTAAACTATAAGTAGAATTGGCAAGGGTTTACAGAAACACATTAGTGATAGAGCCATAGTTATTCATGAAGTAAAGTTGTACATATCTGGGTTACATCCCAGACATTTTCAGGGACTTTTTGGGTAATCATAGTCATATTATCATCAAAAACTAATAATGGGCTGGCTGGACCACTGGCCTAACCCTATGTAATAGTCTTCATGAGATTTTGATATTTAATCAGTAATTAGCAACTACATTCATTTTATACAGTCTCTCTTTGAAGACAAGATGGGTTGTATGTTCCTGGGTTGCTAATTTTGCAGCTGGCATTGACTGAGCCCTTGGTGATTACAGTTTTCAAATTAACACTTGAAGGAAAGAGTTAATATCTAATTATCCTCTACAACTTACCTATATTCTACCAAATTTCTTAGTTCCTTAGAATCCAAATTTAATTAAATACATTTTATTATAATGTCCCAACATGTAAGTTAGTATTTCAAACATCTGGCATTTTCTAAAAAAAAAAAAAAAGCCTGTATTAGATAACTACATTTTTCAAAAGGTTTGTTTGTTTGTTTTTAATTCTCTCTCCATAAGCAAGTTTGGTTTTTGAAATTTTCACTTTCAAGGAAAAAAAAAGCAACAAAGCAAATCTCCAAAATAGAGTTTGCATTTTTATGCATCTTTAGCCAGACAAACATTAGTCCTTCCCCAGAACTGGAGCAGCTATTCTGAAGAATGTAAATTTGCTGTTTTCTCAATATGCAGATAGGCTGTTGTCACAGATCCCCATAGTAATGAACAACTTCTCAATATTTAATAAGCCTGGCATTCCTGTCCCCAGGCGGAGAGCACAGACAGTTGGTAGCCAGCTACTAACTGACCATTAAAATACAGAATCTCTCTTTAAAATGTGCTTCACAAATAGGTTATATCACCTGCAGTGGGCAGTGAATGCTGTCTTCTGCCGGGAGGTGGCCTGTTCTCCCTGCCTGAAGAGATCTGGCAGGAGCAAAAGCAAAGTTAGCCTGCTCAATATTCAAACAGGGGCTACAACACAATCCTGTTTTGTGACAGGGCTTTTAAAGGAGGAGGGGGAGCCCTTCAACAACCCTACTTTTTGAAGTGTTTTAGGACCAAGAACTACCAAGCAAGTGAAAATTAGGAAATCAGCTATGAGATTTTTTTTTTTTTAATGTCAAAGAACGGAACTGTTCTGCAAATCTCTTTTTCATTCTTTTCGTGCGTGCTTGTACACAAGAGTGGTTTGTGCTGCCTCTGGTGTGCTGCGTGAGTATAAATATATTGCAACAATAATGCTCACTAATTAGATGAAGAAGCCTTAATTTAGAACAATAATATTTGAACATTTTAGAAGTGGCTTTTTTAATTCAAGGAGTAAAACTAATGTTAATATGATTATATGGGAATTCAGAAAATCATTAATACAATTAGGTCATTTTCTGAATAACAGAAAAGCTAATGAGTTCTCCTTGCTCTCTTATTGACCATTAAGACAAGATGTTTGACTGTAACTATAATTTCAGGTTAACACAAATATTCCAACAGTCATATTAAGCATATAGTGTTTTAAAATTCTTGAGTGGCCTACTACATCCCTGCCATCACTTCATAAAACCTGACTGCTTTTCTTCTTCACCAACAGCAATAGGAATTACTGTATTTTTCAGGACCACTTTCCATGAGGAAATGAGAATTTTTTTCTTCATTTCAAGAGAGTTGTTGCATACATAATGATGAAGGGGAAATGATAAAGAGGTGAAGATAAAGATATGGATGATAGGTGACTTCCTGGCAAATAACTGACTCTTATGACCATCCTCTAAATAATGACTCTAATCCATGCCCCTAGAAAACTAAAAATGCATTAATTCAGAAGCATTAATTCTAAAAGTGTTTATAGTCATGTGTTGCTTAGCAGTAAAAGGAGCAAACCTGTTCTGTGTTTTGTCAGAAGACAAAACTAGGACCAGGGCTAACTGCTAAAATGAAGCAGATTCAGGGCCTCATGAGAATTTCTCAGCAGAGGTGTACAGTAATGCAATGAACAGGATAACGTATAAGGTAGAGAGGCTCAAATAGAGACTAAAAGACTATTTATCATGGGTGCTATTAGTAGCATTTTCAAGAAAAAATGTAGTATATTTTTCCCAAAACTGTAGTATATTTTTCCCAAAACCTCACGTAAAATCCCAAAATATAACACAAATGAAATCAGCACTGTTCTGGTTGAAGTAAAAGATGAAGAACCTAGAACTCCATTTATTCACCTTGTTCTTACCCCCAAGTCTCCTTAGGCAGTACCACAAGGCTGTAAGAAATAAAATTTAAAAACAACTGCAAAACTATGTGGTAGACTGTACTGACCCACCAATTCTCAAGTTTTCTGTACTGGGAAACACACAGCAAGTGATAATTAACATAGAGAACTTGAACATATATACAGATTCAAATATCCCAAAAAAATTCATGGAGAAGTAAAGCACCACAAGAATTCCCAGGCTCCACATATGCTAACATACTACTTACAGGTCTCAGGAAACTAGCTATAACTCAGTCAGCCTCATCCACTCAAGGTATGTCCCAGAATACAAGAAAGTTCAAAATACAGTATTATTACTGATGTAGCCTTGAATCTATTCTAATTTGTGAAAGTAAGAAATTAAAAAAAATATTCACAACTTTAAGTACAGTATCAATAATGATCAATTCTTTGGGTCATACCTCACAACTGATCACTACACATCAGGGCATTTTAACCCTGAGCTTAAGAACCTTAGGTGACTAAAGTGGTATCCTCACCTAAACCAAAGCACAATGTTGATTCTACATACTAGGTAATGCTGAAACAAAGTGAACATTTTTATTAGCTTATACAACTGTTTTGAAATATCCAAATTTTTAGGATTTTATATATAAAAGTAAACAGTAGTCAATTTCTCTTTGTTCAGCCAGAGGTTTAGGCCTCATCTAAAAAGTTGCCTAATGAATCTTTATTGCCCCTGCTCCTTTGAAATTATTTCAAAGTATTCAATATTGTGATCAGCAGCTTAGGTTTATCCATGTGGTAGACTTTAAAACAATGAGACATCTTTTAAAGAACTTTTCTGAGTATTTATGATTCACCAGACATGGTTGTGAACATTTTATAAGCATTAGCTCATTTAGGTTCCACAAAAAACCCATGATACGGCCATTGTTGCTACTAACCCCTTTTCATGGATGTGGAAACTGAGGCTTAGTGGAGCTAAGTAGCTTACTGAGTTCTACACAATAAAGAAACTTTAAAGCTGGGATTTGAACTCAGGCAAATCTGACCCCATAGCACACAAGCTTAACCTTTACACTAGGCAAGAAGCCAGAAAAATCCTACTATCTAGAATGAAATTGAAGAGGCAGTTCACAAAAGAACTGATTCTCAAGTTGTTATATGAGCTTCTCATCTCTGTTCTATGTTGTCAATGAGCGACAAAAGAAAAAGACATAAATAAATGGAGTTGAGGAACTGGAGGAAAGGGTATGGTAAGCTACTTTTCTTGTAAAAGACAAAAAATGTCAAGAATTCTGATTACTTCACCACCCAAAGGTCAAAAGAAATTTTTTTCTTTTGAGAAGATAAAGATGAAATGTGTTGGCTCACCCTGGGGCTAAAGAATAATTAGAAACACCCCTCCACAGCTAATTGATGAGTCCAGGGGCACTGGCTCCCTGCTGGACGCAATGCAGTGCTGGGGAGCCTCCTGGAGGGCCAGCCTTGAGCAAAACACACAGGAGACCTGTGGCTCCCCAGAAGGGACTGTGCTGTCAGCCTTGTGACAACTACAGCAATAGTATCATTGACAGCATATCTAGAGAATTGTTTAGAATTATAAAACATCCTAGCAATCATGGAGTTTGAGCCTCACAATCAGCCTGTGAAGTATATGTTATCACCTGGTCTACAGATGAGGAAATTGAGACACACAGAGTCATTAAGAGCCTTACTCAAAGCTTCCCAGCTGGTTAAGGGCAGAGTTGGGACTCAGATACAATGTCAAAGCACCTCTTTCTCATCACACCCCTTGATGCAGATGTTACTCACTCACTAGATTGGCAGTACAGTCTCAGGGACAGTGTACAGGATGCCCTGGCCTCACATCTTGGCTCTACCATCTACTAGTTGCTGGATGACCCTTAGCAAGTTACTTGACCTCCCTAAGACTGTTTTCTAAGCTGTAAAATGAGAATCATAACAGTACATGTCTCATAGAACTTTTGTTGTAATTAACTGAAATTTAAGGAGTTAATGTATAGAAAGAAAAGGAAAGTGACTAGTAATACTAAGCATTCAATACATGTTCATTTTTATCATTAATCATTCATTTAACAAAATTTGATCACATGGTTATTCTGCACCAGGCCTATATGCTTGGGCCTGATGATATGTGATAAACCAGACATGGTATGTGATAAACTCTGCTTGGCAGTTGATCACAGACCTTGGGAGACCAACACAATGAGAGATTTATAAGATAAGAAGTACAATGGCAAGTTATGATACAGGATATCATGCAGGCATATAAAAAAATGGCTTTTTACCTAGAGCAATCAAAGCAAGATGCTTGAAGAGTTTATAAACAAGTATTTTTTAATACCAAGAAAAATGCAACAAATTGAAACACCATTCCAAATTAAATATCAATGTTACAATACTTAATAAAAATAAACAACACAACTCTGAGATTTAGAGCTGAAGACCTAGTTTATTTATTATATATTTTTAAAAATTTCATTTATTTATTCATGAGAGACACACATAGAGAGAGGGGGGGGGAGAGAGAGAGAGAGAGAGGTAGAGACACAGGCAGAGGGAGAAACAAGCTCCATGAAGGGTGCCTGACATGGGACTCAATCCCGGGTCTCCAGGACCACAACCTGGGCTGAAGGTGGCACTAAACCTGAGCCACCCGGGCTGCCCTGAAGACCTAGTTTATTTTTTTTTTAAAGATTTTATTTATTTATTCACGATAGTCACACACAGAGAGACAGAGAGGCAGAGACACAGGTAGAGGGAGAAGCAGGCTCCATGCAGGAGCCTAACGTGGGATTCGATCCCGGGTCTCCAGGATCACGCACCGGGCCAAAGGCAGGCGCCAAACCACTGCACCACCCAGGGATCCCTGAAGACCTAGTTTAAATCCCAATTCCAAAACCTACCAACTATGTGACTTTAAATAACTGAACTTCTCTGGACCTCAATTTATTCATCCCTAAAACTGAGATATAACAGCTATGCACCTCATAAGGTTGTTATATATGTGAAATTTTTTTGTAAATTTAAAAATGTCATTATAGGGATGCCTGGGTGGCTCAGTTGCTGAGCACCTGCCTTTGGCCCAGGACATGATCCTGGAGTCCCAGGATCGAGTCCCACATTGGGCTCTCAGCGTGGAGCCTGCTTCTCTCTCTGCCTATGTCTCTGCCTCTATGTGTCTCTCATGAATAAATATCTTTTAAAAAATTAAAAAAATAAAAATGTCATTATAATTACTACTAACTACAGGAAATGAGGAAGTCACAAAGTGGAAGAAAAGGAGGAGGGGGTAGGGAGTAATGCTCAGGCACTTGCTGGGGTGTTTGGGCAACCACAAAGAGCAGAAGTCCCGTCATGCTCCCAGAGTCTGAGGTGTGCACAAGAAGTGACATTTCTCATTGAACAGAGCAAGCAAGGATTTTGCCAAAATTTTAAATCTACACAACTAGTTCTCTCCCTTCCTTCTTTCTCTCAGGCCCTAAGTACTCTTCAGAGATTTGAACATATTGACCTGGGGAAGCCACACTATTAGTCTGTGAGTATTTAGAACTGAAGGCTGCCACCTGCCTCCATCTTGGGAGCCCTTTTGTCCCATAGCTCGCTTCCTAGCTGCAGAGAAGGGTAGCCATTCCTAAGCTATCTACAGAAATGTTTCTCTTCACTACAATTCTTCTGGAGGCCCAGCCAAAAAATAGTAAATTGAGCCAGAAGAGGTGAAGTCTCAGTTTGCCATGTGGACAAGGACAGTGAATGGCACTTGCAGATGGCACAATCTGAGGAACAATACAGTGTCATAAAAGAGTCTGGGGATTGAGAGAATGAGGAGCAGAGCAAGGTATACAAAGGAGATGAAAAAACTGGGGAAGTGAAGGGCCACATGGCAAGACAAGGTTAGTTTAGGTTTTATTATGGTAAGTATATAGAGAGGAACAGGGCTTTTCTGAAGAGGTCACTTTGGCCACAGAATAGTAAAGAATAGACTAGAAGCTGAGGAAACTAGTGGCAGAAAGGCCACTTACCCTAAAGGCCCATAATGAGGGCACAGACTCCATACCAGTGTGCTGGGAAGAAAGGGGAAGGATTCAAGAATGACTTAAGGCAAAAGCAACAGGATTTGGAGACTAGTTGGCTGTAAGAGAATGAAGCAAAGAGTAAAATCAACACAATACTTTCCTGGGTGACTGGACTAATGGACTATGGCTTTGTCAAAATAGTCAATTTCAATAAAAATAGTATCACCTTACATTGAAAATGAGATTTCTTATTTTTATTATAAACCTCATTTGATACTTCCATGAATTAGGAGTTGTTGGGTCAGGTAATACCTCTTCTTTATGGTGGTTGAGGCTCAGAGAGACTAATGCTTGCCTCAGTTTCTGCAGACAGCTGTAAGAGGGAAGGATTAGCATTAGCCCCATCAACTCCTGGTTGAGAAATAGGTCTCAAGTTGTATGCCAACTGGTAATAACTATGTGAAGCACTATGCTGAGATTCTGGTCTGGCCTTGGAAAGCAAGACACTGTGACAAACTGGCAATGTCTGCCATGACACCAGGAAAGGAGAGTGGCAGTTTGTCAGGTATTTGCCACCCTTGCATTAGACTATGCTGACTCGTTAGAAATAGATAGAATGAGAAGTCAGATTGTCTTGGATCTAGCAAATAGCTCCTAAAAAATTGACCTTTCTGGGTACAGATCATATATTGTACCAACTGACAAAAACTGATACCCACAAAAGTGTGAGGTGAACCAAACATGCCTAAAGTCCTTCCAGTCCTATCCTTATCTCAACACTGTCAAATAGGAGGCTTCCTTTTTCCAGACAAAAAGTCCTGTTCCAACATTTCAATTGCCAAAAGTGTACCCCCACTCCATACCTCCCCTGAAATTTTAGGCAATGCAACATTTTCTTTATGCCCATCAGAAGACCTTTTCCTAGAAAGCAACAAAAAATGGAAAAAGACACTGGATTTGAGGACTTCCATTCTTTATCTGTTTAAAAAAAGAGTATTAATACCCTAATCTCAGAAGTGTTGAAAGGATTAAATAACACATGGACCTGCATGACATATAACGATCATTCTATTAGCGCTTTAAAATTCTTGTTTATACAATAAACTGATAGGATAAAAGGACGCAATATTTTGGTCAAATAGGCTTTTGGTGCCCTTAAAGTCCTATCACTGCTTAGAAGTCGTTTTCTAGCTTCAAATGACAAATGTTTCCATAATCTGATGGCTGCACCATTTATTTCAGACAAAATGAATCCAAATCATTTACAAGTGGTGCTTAATGTTTAAAGTCAAAGATCAAAATAAAAATTGTTCCTAAGTCCAACTATCATACTCTAAGACTACTCAATCAATTCAACAAAATTAGTGATAAAAGTTGCTTCTAACCTAAAATTCCAGGAGTCCATGAGTTGGTAATTTTTTTTTCTCAATAAAGCAAAATATTCTCATGAACAACATGCGGAAGCAGGAGACTGAGCCTAACAGCAGTTAGGAGTGCAGACTGTGCAATCAAACAGACATGAATTTGAATTCTAGCTCTTTCATTTACTCACTATGTGGACTTGGGAAAGTTACTCAATTGCTCATAACCTCAGATTTCTCATCTATAAAATGGGTAATGGCAACTTTAGAGGGCTTGATCAAACTAAAAAGAAGTAATGTATATAAAGCACTTTTAGCAAAGTGCCTGATACATAGCAGGTGCTACAAATAGCAGTTATTTTATATAGATTCATTAAAGAGATATAAAAAAATGATCAGGTCTACCAATACACCGACTAGCATCAGTTGACATGACCTTGCCTTTCCAATGCAGTTTCCCAATTATAATAACTTTGTCTTCCCAGAATAGCAGGTGTAAACTACAGACTTTTCAAGAATAAACTCCACCCATCAATCTGTATTTTTGATAATGTATATAACAAGCATAAAAGGGATGAACAAAAATTCAGATTGAGTTGGCCCAAACATCTTGGTATTGTGTATCATTAAGAGATACTTCTAATTATTATTAAAATTATTTTATGAGGGTCGTCATTTTCCATATAAAAGAACAAAGTTCTCATTTGACACTGAAAAACTCAGTCAGTCACAGGAATTAAGCCAATGAAATCACTATTTTTCAAGCTCTTGGTACATACTTAGCACAGTTCTAGGCATGGAGATAGAAGTAAAGTGTAAAATATGGCTTCTATGTATAATTTATCACCTTACTAAGGAGATGTGATTGGACAAAGGGATTCCATTCAAAGCCATAACTACCAGACCATAATCAGGATCCAGTAACTAGAGCTCACCCCACAACGAGGTGAGTGAGACAGCATAAAGCTAATATTTGGAAAAAACTGGGTTTTCCAGTCCTTATCATAAATGCCCAGGTAGCTAAGGAGTCTTTTTGAGAAGAAATGAAGCCATTTTTTTGAAAGCCTCAGGCAGTTGACCATAACTGAAGAGAACATTACCAATTTTCTCTGGGCTATTTATCTTTATTGGCACTATTTTTACAGGCAAACAGAGGCACTATTTGTTCCCATATAGAATTCAATTATTATAACTTTCAGAAACCCCTTCCCTGCCACTATCACAATCACCACACATACACACACACACACACACACACACACACACACACACACACATATAACAGCTCCGGAATTCTTAACTGTGACTCTACTGCTCAGCAATACCATATGTGTGATTCTTGTTACAACCAACTTTTTTCTTGAGAACCCATTTGCTAGACTCCTAAGTAGGAAGCATTTTCCCCTACCCTTATTCCAGTCAGCTATCAGAAAATCCATTAGACAACCTTCTCCCTCAGAACAAAAGGGCTTCCAGGATGTTTCACAAGCTCTTCTCTGTGGGTTTGAAATTATACACAGCAGTGCCAAAGGTAAGGCATTTCTAGAGGTTTTTTTTCTTTTCTTTTCTTTTTTTTTATTACAGTTCTGGGTTGGTTTTTTTTTTTTTTTTTCCCCTGCTCCCTCTCCCTCTTGTGGTATATATTTGTGGCCTACAGCAATCACTTTAGACTTTTTAGACACGTCCGGATAGAGATAGATGACACAAGTGATCTACTTATCTTCCTTTCCCATCACCAATAAAAGTGACAGCCCGCCTAATTAGGCCTAATAAAGCAGCCGCAAAAAGAGTGGCGCAGCGGCGATCTAAAGAGAGATGGCACTGACCCGGAGATACAGGTGCTGCCTTAAGGCATTGCTGCTATTACTTTATCTCCAATACATTACAGCTCTGCTCATGCCATATTCAAATGCAAGTAGCATGTTTTTCTCCTCAATTCTTAGATCAAGAACAAAAAAAAAAATCCCATCTAATCAAAAAAGGCACTGACAATTTTTCAGCCCCACATTAAAAGCAAAGAGTCATTCAGAACAGTGCACTCCATATTCTATTTTATAATATCACTTTAAGCTATTGCTTTGAATCTCAGACATTTCTTTGTTAAGAAGGAAAATCAAAAATTCATCAGAAGAAGTTCTTTCTTCCCCCCCTCTTTTTTTTTTCTTCCAGGGCTAGCATGGGGTTTGGAGCTGGAACCAACATTTGTAGAAGTTAGGGGTTCTTAAGCAATTATTGGCGATGAGAGTTTGACACGCTTGAGAGTTGTCAACAACTGACTTTAAACAAAGTGGAAGGAAAGAGAAATAAACGGTGCTCTCAGCAAAATTAATATACAGGCCTGCAAATTAATGATGTCGTGTATTTTTTAAACAAGGGAAAAATATCTGAACTTTGCATGAAACAGCATTTTAAGTACATCTTTGCAAAAATTATCAGATTGTCAAAGGGCATCAAAGTGAATTGAGTCTGCAACTATTCATAATATTTCCACATATGCTAAATGCAAAATTTATCTTACTTTGTTCGCCTGTTCTGTAGCAATTATTTAAAGCTATTAGAAAGGGGAAGATGTCCTTGATCTGAAGTTCCAGTGCTTGTTACACAGCAGTTATTATAGAAACATAACCCCCTACTTTGCCCTTATGCACGTGCACGCGTACACACTCTCTCTCTCTCTCTCTCTCTTCTTTCTCTCTCTCTCTCTCTCCAACATAAGCTACTACTTACTACTGACCAGATGCTACTCAGTCCTGTGCATTCCATCTCACTTTTAACTTATTCCTGCAAATAACCCATCCACTCATATGAATTTGATTGCTACATGTATGCAAATAAGTTTCTCCAATCTCTACTTCCAACTAGTAGTTCTAACACTCTTCTATATCCAAAATGAAACTCATGATCTTCTTCCCACCCTTGCCCAATATGAACCCCCTTCAAACATTCTCCTCTCCAACATTCCCCCATTTCCAGTAGTAGGTATAGCTCTCTATTGATAAGCTGTAATTCATCCTGACTCCTCTTTCTCCTCTGTGCTTTCCAAGATGAGGGTGATGTCATAATCATAGCTATCACCTATGGAGGGCCTGCGAGGTGTTCTGCAGGATGACATACATATTACATATAATGGTTAATTTAATTACATAACAATTCTGTGGAATAGGCATATTTTGTCATGTTTTAACCAGTGATGAAACTTTGAGAAGTAATATAATTTGTACAAGGCTGTACAGACACAGTAAGTAGCAGAACTGACAGTTAAGTCAGCAGAACCTGCTGACTATCACAGCAAAGCTGTTTTTTAAAAAAAGGAGGGGGGACCTTTGGAACTGGTGGCCAGTTGTCTCATTTCATCGTGTGTATCTTCACAATTATGCATACCAATCACTTCTCTGGATACTAGAATGGGCCCTTAGCCAAGTTTTTCACCTCTAGTGTCCTACATAAGAACAGGTCCCATTTCCTCACATATGAAATTCCTGAAACTGCCCCCTATCAGCTGGCTAACACTGGGAGACTCACTTACCCAGTGTGAGTCCCAATATCCTATTCTACAAAAGGGGATTTATGAGTGCTCACCTTGGAGGTTTCTGGTCAGGATCAATGAGGCTGTATGGAAAGGGTCTGGCACAGTACTTACCACCCAGCAAGCCCAATTACTAGCAATTTCTATTGTTACTGTTATTCCTTCCTCTCATATCATGCCTCACCACCCCTTGGAAGCTCAGCTTAAGAGGCTTTTTGCAAAATCAAATGTCAAATCAGGGAAAAACTGAGCTTAGAATTTCACAGATCTTGGGCAGCCCGGGTGGCTCAGTGGTTTAGTGCCGCCTTCAGCCCAGGCCCTGATCCTGGAGACCCGGGATCGGGTCCCATGTAGGGCTCCTTGCATGGAGCCTGCTTCTCCCTCTGCCTGTGTCTCTGCCTCTCTTTCTCTTTGTGTCTCTCATGAATAAATAAATAAAATCTTTTTTTTTAAAGGAATTTCACAGATCTCACTTGAATTCTGAAGTTTGCCATTTATTACCTTGTGACATTGGGCAATGTCACTTACCTCTCTAGTCCTCAGGTTTTTCTTTCTTTTTTTTTTTTTTTCTAGTCCTCAGTTTTATCAATAGTAAAAAAGGGTATGATAGCACAGGCTGCTCAGTGTTGGTAAAACAAAAAAAAAACCAAAAAAACAAAAAAAAAAAAAAAGTTCTAAGTGTGATCATAGAGAGCTCCTAGTGCTATGCCTGATATACAACAAATCATCTCATTTAATCAGAAAGAGGAGGAAGAGCTGTTGTACTATTCTACTACATGCCAGGCACAAGCTAAGTACTTCACATACACTTTATAGTCCCTGATCCCTTCACTAACCCTATGAAGTCACTCC
The DNA here is from genome assembly GCF_011100685.1 of Canis lupus familiaris. Lineage (NCBI taxonomy): Eukaryota > Metazoa > Chordata > Mammalia > Carnivora > Canidae > Canis > Canis lupus. The sequence continues at coordinate 41,734 of NW_023330874.1, read as the reverse complement.
CAGAATCTCTAGTTTTTAGATTAGAAAATTGAGGCTTAGAGAGATCATGTAACTTCCCTAAATCACACAGCTAGTCAGCGGCTGAGATTTTAACCTAAGCTGCCTCTCTCCAGAAATTAGCCCTAAATCTTCTTGAATAATTATAGTCCCTTTTTCCTCCCTCTAGGAAGACTTCATTGAGTAACAGTTGCACTCCATCCTTCATCAACCAAGAACACACACATTTGGTCATATGTGAAGTTCAAAAACAGGCAAAACCAAGCCACATCTAAAGAAATCAGAACTGTGGTTCCTTTTGGGAAGAGTTCATGGATTGAGTGGGAAGGACACAAGAGAACTTTCTGGGGTGATAAAAGTTCTGTATATTTCTTAATTCGAGTGTTGGTCACATAGATGTCAGAATCCATCAAATTGTACACTTTAGATTTATGCATTTTAATGTATATAAACTACAAAATATACTTCAATATAAAAAGACAAGACAAAATGAGATAAATTATACAAAACTAGCAAGTGTCAAGCAAACAATATAACACTATATATTTCAAACGCTCAGTAACTATTTAATAATAATTCCCACCAAATGTCAAACACTGTGGTTGGGGACAGAAATAGCATGGTGGTCAATCATTACTATCACTTATGTGGTATCCATAACTCTCACTGTTTAATAGTGAGTGCAGCTGGACACAGAATGGTAACTTACCAATAGAAAGTAGACAATAAAAGAGCTGAAGCTGAAAGCTGACTGTGCCCATGGTCAGGTGGTAGATAGTAAATGGTAGGCACCATTCACTGTGGGAATGGTGCCATCAGAAAGGCAGACACTACAATGAAAGGATAATAATAGGAAACAGAGAAGAGTCCAGGTAACCTTAGCAATAGAAAGGAGGAAGGAGTATGCCCTGATAGGCAAGCAGAGCACATCAATATATCCAGTACAAGGGCACCATTATAGAGCAGGCACCCATTTACCCAAATCCAGGGACAAGGTAAGGCCCTGGCAATAATATTGGTCCAAGCACCAGGGTGGGGCAGACTAACATAGTGCTGGCTGATGCTGAGATGCACTAGAGTCCATGCTCACCTCCTCTGTCCAGAACTGTCCCCCAGCAGGAGCAGGGAATGACAAAAGACTCCCAAGTATGGGGAGAAAAGAGATATGGGGTCAAGGCAAAGCAGATCCCAACATAAACACTTTCCAGGCTTTCAGGGTAAAAAGCTCATCTGCAAGAGGGCAACTGGTCAATAACATGTATCCTCAGATTAACTATGGAATTCCATGGGAATGGTAGTACATCTTGGGACTTGCACAGGGCTCCTGATACATGTGTTCTGTATTCAAACTAAAAACAGTCACTTGGAACTCAGATGGACCTGGGTTTAAAATCAGCTCTGCTGGGGCACCTGGATGGCCCAGTCACTTAAGTGTCTGCGTTGAGCTCAGGTCATAACCCCAGGGTCCTGGAATGAAGCTCCACATAGGGCTCTCTGCTTAGTGGGGAGTCTGCTTCTTCCTTTCCCTCTGCCTACTGATCACCCTGCTTGTGCTCTCGCTATAAATAAATAAATAAATAAATAAATAAATAATATAAATAAATATAATAAGATAAAATCAGCTCTGCCACTCACTGTCTGACTGACCTTGTGGGTCTTAGAGTTCTTTTCAGTAAAATGGAGATGATAACAGTAACTGCCACTTAAGTCTGTTAAAAAGATTCAGTGAGGTAATGTTTGTAAAATTCATAACAGTGCCTGACACATAGTAAGTGTCCAACAATATAAAGTACTGTTATTAAGAGCTGAATGACAACTCAAAGCAGAGGAGTCCACACAATGGGATGTGCTTTAGTTTTATGTAAAACATAAATGGCAACAACACTGGGGTGGTCACTCATATTATTTTTCATGCCCTCTATACAATATGGCCAATAGGAGAATTTCCATTCCATAATAGTAAAAGCTGAAAATCCCTTTTTAATAACTCTTGGGAAGAATTCTTCAGGTTACTCAGAGGCTTAATTTGCAAACGAGTGGGTGTCCTCCAATAGCCTTGGTGACCAAAAATGGCAAACCCCACAAGTACATTCAGTATGTGACCACCAATCTGGTTTGAAGGACTAAGTACAGTAAGTAGTACTGCTTTTCATGACTGGTTGGATTCTACTGAGTGGCAGGCAACTGGCTTTTGCATTTCCTACACTTGGCTTTCTGCTTCCTCTTTTAAATACACCTCTTTAGGTAATTGATCAGCAAACCAAATGCAAAGAAATGCCTTTGCTAACAAAATACATGTGGCCATTGCTGGCTCAGCATTGCTCTATCTCAGGATCAACTGGTAAAAAATTGAACTAAAGTCTTTAATTTTTAATGAAATTAAGTAATGTGCTTTCCTGCTTAGGCCCACCTTTCCTTCTAAGGAATGTGCACATATACACACACACACACACACACATACACACAAAGTGATAATGAAACATGATAACAAGAGATATGAAAGCTGTTGCAAGAAAACAAAAGCAAGAACAACTTTACCTGTAAAGAGGCAGAGGAACTCCACGTAAGCCTTTCCTATTTTGAAAGTCATGTACTTAGACGTCCCAGGTTCCAGAACTGTTTAGTGAACTCCAGAACAACATGGGAAACAGGCAGTCCTGGGACTCAGTGGTTTTACACTGAGAACATCTTCCATATCACAAAATGAAGGTTTCATGCAGTATCTTGCCCCCCTTCCCTCACCTTCCAACAGCACTATCACTTCTTACCAGAGGGAAAAAAAATTGCTCTTTAAATATTGACTTTCTCAGTCACTGCCAAGGTCAACCAGTCAGCCGTGAACCACATTTGTTGCTGCCATCTTTTACAGATCTTGAACTATGCTGCTTGCCAAAAACTATCTCCAGGGCAACAGCAAAGCTGACGTAACTATCCTGAGCTGAGATTCTAGGCATCTGAGCCAGGAATGCAGGGAACAATTGCTTCCTTCAGTGTAGGAGTCATCATTCAATGTCCTTCTAGTGACATGTCTCAATGATACCACAAACCTCTACATTCTGAGTCCTTACCCTTCACTGCAAGGCTCCCAAGCCAACTTTGCCTTGTGAAGCTAATCATCATTATCACTAACAATTAATTTAATAGTTACTACATGAGAGGCACTGTTCTAAATTAGTCTACATCTATGACTACCACTACTACCACTAATAGTAATAGCTAATACTTAGATAGCATGTATTATTTGTCAGGCACTGTTTCCAGAATTGTATTATGTGTAATCCTCGTAATATCCCTAAGAAATAGGTACCATTATTATCCCTGTTTCACAGATGAGGAAACTGCAACACAGAGTGGTTAAGTAACTTACCTGAGGACATGTCTAGCCAATGGAAAAGCTAACCTTCTAACACAGGCTGCCTAGCTCTAGAGCCTGCTGTCCACATATACATGCCCTCAGGTCTCATGGGAAAGACCTGTAATAATCAATCAATAGTCCTGGTTCCTTTAAAGAGGAACTCAGGAAGGGCTTCTGAGACCTGGTCCACCTTCTCAGAGAGAGTGACTCTTGAAGGATCAGGAGGAGTTAAGTCAGGGAGGAAAGAAAAGGAAGAGCTTTCTTAACAGGGGGAATAGTACAGACACAGACCTGGGATGGGGAGGAGAGAAGAGTTTACTCAGGAAACTCTAGGCATTTCTATAAAGTTAGAGCAAAGGTCACAGAGGGGAAGAATTTAGAAATAATAGTGAAGAAGGTACTGAACCTAGTCTACACTAGTGCTGCTGCTCATCTAAAGTTGGACTGATCCTGAAAACAATGGCAGCCTCTAAAGGATAGAAGCCAAGGGGCTGTCTGTCACATGGGCTCCCTTTTCAGGAATATCCCTTGGCAATCACAAAGACATGAAAAGAAACTAATTAGGAAGCTATCAGAGTAATCCAGGTGAGAAATGATGAAAGTTTGAACTAACACAATGTCAGTAATTATAAACACAGGAGAAAACATCCAGTCTTGAACATTTTGATATTGCTTTAATAAGAAAATACCTGTGTAGACAGGAATCCTCAAAGTTCTTTTCCCTTCAAGGATTGACTGTAGTTAACCCATTCTCCATGGACCTCATACTGTTATATCTTGAAATCAAACATAAATGAGCTCACCATTTTAAGTTTCATTACAATAAAACTCAACTGCTTAGCTGTTTTCATTATTTAATAAAATATTTAATTAACCAAATATTAACAGTTCATGTCTATCTTATAAAAAAAATCTTTATCATCACCATCCTTCTCCTCTACAACATCCTCTTTCACACGAAGCAATTTTTACCACAAAAATTTATGAATTCTCTATTATGTCTCACCTTGGGCCATGGCTCTTCAAATAATGCCTATAACCTACCAGGAATCCAAAGGCTGTTTGACCTCTTACAAATCTGTGCAGATCAGTGACATCACACCTGGCTCATACTAGGCACTCAAAAGTTTAGTGAAAAAAATCATGGGGTGCCTGGGTAGCTCAGTCAATTAAACATCTACTTTCAGCTCAGGTCATGATCCCATGATGGGCTTCCTACTCAATGGGGAGCCTGTTTCTCACCACCCCCCCCACCTTGTGCACGTGTGCTTTCTCTCTCAAATAAATAAATAAAATCTTTTTAAAAATCAGTGATTAGGTGGCACCTATAACTGGACATGAACAACTATTATACAGTATGTCACAAATCTACATATTATCCCATTATGTTCTCACAAAAATATATGCCATTTTACCTCTTTTCTTTGGCAAGGTGTCCTAAGGGATATCTTAACTATAAAAACAGTGGCTTAGGTGATTCAGTTATGGTGGACTACAGACCAAAAGAGTTTGAGAAACTGTTAAGGTACTTGGGAGGTCTCACAGAAACCACTTCTGATAACCTTTATAATCACCAGAAAGAAGCTGGACTGGGATCATTTGAAACAGGCGATAAACATATTCCACAAATTATGAGGATTTTAGAAGATATTGGAAGAGACTGGCCCAGAAAGCTGAAGAGATTCACCTAAGGTCACAGCCAATCAGTGGCAAAACTGAGACCAGGATGCACATAATCCTTAATTCTCAGACCGGTCTTCTTTTCATTATTTCATGCTGCCTCCTCACTCTGTATAAAATATAACTTGAAATTTGATGGTATACAAAGCCAAGGATATGCAAATAATGCTGAAATGGTAAACAAGCCTCAGAAATCCTAATTTTGGGACGCCTGGGTGGCTCAGCAGTTGAGCACCTCCCTTCAGCCATGTCATGATCCCATGGTCCTGGGATTGAGTCCTACATTGGGCTCTCTGCATGGAGCCTGCTTCTCCATCTGCCTTTGTCTCTGCCTCTATCGCTCTGTCTCTCATGAGTAAAAAAATAAAATCTTAAAAAAAGAAAAAGGAAATCCTAATGTTTAGTTCTATTTTGACACTTGTTATTTGGTGGTCACTTGATATTTTGTCTCAGGTTTCCTGTTTGTTAAAGGCAGTAAATTTAAAAAGGGGGGGGGGCATTAAATTCACCAGTTCTGCTTCTCATTATCTAGGAGACTCAACATTTTCTTTGCCATAGTTGCTTTCCCCCTACTTAGAAATCTATTCATAGCATCCCTATCTCAAGGCCCTGTCTCCAGCTCAGCCTACAATCTGTTTTTCCTCTTTCCTTTCAGAACCAAATTCCTCAGAAGAATCTATACTCACAACTGCCTATTGATAGTTCCACCTCCAGATTTCTGGGAGGTTTAAATGACATAACCAAGGCAAAGTATGTAGGCATTCATTCAACAAATATTTATTCAGCACCTCTTATGTACCAGGCAGCATTCTCAGCCTGAAGAAAAACAATGAACCAAAATAAATGTGAACTCTCATTTCCATGAGGCCGGAGAAGCCTACTTTTGAGAGTTCTCCTGCATCTCATCATTCCCCTTTGGACATTTACAATAGGGTAAATAGAGTATTGCCTCTTTGCCTTAGAACTTGAAGGAGCTGAGCACAATAGTGTAGATGAAACTACTATGAAAACTATAAAAATCAACACAAATGGAAGAGATTTTTAGTATTTCTCAAGCATAAACAAAGATTTGGCAAGCCAATCCCAATATTGCCTTTCCTCCTAGGGATCTGGAATCTATGATGAAGTAGAATCTTCCTCAGGTATTGGATTAAGAAACCAGAGTACAACCCCAGTAAATTACCGTACTTTCTATTCGAGTCTTCAGGCTACAGAACTGCAAATCTGTTGAAAGTGAAAGTCTCCCTCTGGGATTTCCTTAACCCTCCTCAATCTGTCTTCTCTCGCTGACCTCCTCCCACTCTGTTTTTATGCATGTCTCATTACTCCCATGGGGCCATAAGCTCCTGGAGGCAAGGTATGTGTCTGGTTCACACTGTCACCATCTCTCTCTCCCAGGACATGTGCTTTGACACAGAGTAGGCCTGCAAAAAGTTTTACTGGTGATTAGTCACCGGTGTAAAGGAGAGGCTGGGCCCTCCAGAGGGGCAGTAGTGTGTATTTTGGTGTCCACCTCTTCCACTGTGTTCACTATGTTTTTCTTTTAAGCTCAATCAGTGTGCTTTATAAGTAAATAGAAAATGCTAACCTAGCATATTCAAAGAACATTTTAGCATGCAGCAATTAGGTTATCTCTCGGTTATTTATTTCTTCGGCCTTGTTATTAGCTCTGCGTGGAATATTATTCTAATTATGTCCAGCCCAATCAGCAGTATTGCATGTCCAGGCTCATTTCCATTAGTTTGAGCTTTGTCTTTCACACTGTGATACTAATTCAATGAGACATCAAACATTTAAATCGACCGGGATGCCGAGGTCAGGCAGTTAGTTTGCCCTTCCACTCTATTAGCACTCGGGTGTATTGTGTTTGTCACTCCCCACATGACGAATAGTATCAGGGTGACTATTGGAGCACAAATGAGCAATGTGCTAATATTATTATTTTGTTCTATAATATCAATATGTGTTTATTCAGTGCTCATGTTAGCCAACTTGAAACGGTCACTTTAATACAGCTGCATAAATGGCTATACTCCCAGCAAAGCAGTTACTTGGAAAATTTGCTAGACTCTCAGTGGAATTTGGTTGAAGAGAGGGAAAATAAAAATGGTTGCTGGGAAAAGGAATCACAAAGGTCTCAAATTCAGAGCCTCTTATCAGCACCAGGAAGAACTTGGAAACCACAGAAGCAAAACGGTAGGATGCAACATTTCTTATTACCTCAGTAGTGTTTTGCAAAACTCTCCATTCTCTGATAGTTTAAAAATCAAGCAGCCTATTGTATTTGAACAAATATACATCTGACCTGCAGTTAGCTCAAGTTGTTGATCTCTATGACACTGTTTTTTAAGAGTAAGAATAATTGAAGATATTGGCAAGCAGTAAAAATAAAAGCTTTTGGAAATCTGTTTGTTTTGGTTTCCATGATAGGGTAGGGCATTGGACAATGAATTTCATCTCTCAGACACCAAACAAACCCTATTGTGCTACTGTTATATAATTTATCCTTAATGTGAGACTTAAATTTGAATAGTGATATAACATAGTGTTACTCATAGTCTTTTACTATATTTCACATTATAATATCAAATATATGACTAGGGAAATTGGTTTGGAAAGTAGTCCAAGCCAGTATGCTGCACAATCTCATCAGTAGGCACTGTTAATTCTAAAAACAATTCTATTTCTGAGTCTCATTGCCTTTTCACAGTCAATATAAAGGCAGATTTTGCTATGACCATGTTGTAAAGTAAAGAAGTCAGGCTTAGAAAGGGACTTGATGTCCAAGTTTAAGAACCCATAGGTTTCTCAGCAACAAAGCTAGAACCAAGTATGAGTTTTTAGGTTCCTGCATGTCATGACCTGTCCCAAAACCCTGAACTGCCAGCGGGAGCTTGGGTCGCCTCTGCTCTGGTACCATCTCTTATCCAGGCTGTCCTTCAATCTTGGCTCCCAGCATATTCCAAATAACCTGTGCCTGGCACTCTGCCCAGGTTGACTTATCTATCTTCTCCAAATCATAAACTTCTTGAACTAATGCTTGCATGTGCAAAGATATGCATTGAAAGAAAGTAGGAGGATAAATCATCCCTAACCTCTGCCGACAGGTTCAATGAATTACACCAATGTATGTATTGAAAAATCGCTCTTATAAATATAGATAAACCTAAAAAGACACAATTAAGTACTTTTTAATAGCTTTTTTAAACCTCACCGTTGCTTTAGATGACCCTTAGATGTATTTTATTCTATTGATTTTACCATTTTAATATAGATGCATCTTTTAAATTTACTGAGGAATTAGCTAAGAATTTCTTTCTTTTTTATTTTTTTTAATTTTTTATTTATTTATGATAGTCACAGAGAGAGAGAGAGAGGAGAGAGAGGAGAGAGAGAGGCAGAGACACAGGCAGAGGGAGAAGCAGGCTCCATGCACCGGGAGCCTGATGTGGGATTCGATCCCGGGTCTCCAGGATCGCGCCCTGGGCCAAAGGCAGGCGCCAAACCACTGCGCCACCCAGGGATCCCTCTTTCTTTTTTTAAAAGAAGATTTTATTTATTTATTCATGAGAGACACAGAGAGAGGTAGAGACACAGCAGAGGGAGAAGCAGGCTCCTTGCAAGGAGCCTAATACAGGACTCGAACCCAGTACCCCAGGATCATGCCCTAAGCTAAAGGCAGACACTCAACTGCTGAGTCACCCCCATCCCAAATCTCTCATTTTCTGTTTGGGCCTCAGTCTGCATGTCAGAACCACCTCTAATGTAGATATCATCAAAATTTAGTGTTTCCACAGTTTAAGACACACAGTTCTAATAAATGGTTCACTGTGGAGGGAAATGGAACTTTTTACATTGAAATTACAACTGGACCAAAAAACTGAAAGCAAACTAACATATAAGAATCTGATGCTATTATTACCAGTCAATGACTTTTCAAGGAATGGGGAGGGGATTCATGTGCTTCAACACTTGTTTTTCACAACACTTCATATTTAGCCATCATACTATCTGCAATAATGAAAGTAGCACATCAGACTTTTGTTTTCAAATATTCAAGTTGAGCAGAAATGAAAGTGGAAATAAGAGACCAACTCCAAGGTAAAGAGAAGCCCTCTGAGATGCAGACACAAATCCTCTGAGTGCATAGCACTTTGGAAAGGTGACAGGAGTAGTAAATAAGCCATTGGCTGGCAACCTTTTAAAAGGAGTGGACTGGAAAGTTGACCCCTTTCTTTCTAGCATGCTGTTTCTTTGATGACCACATCTTTGCAAAGTAGAAAAGACTGAACTGCCATCTGCCAATTAGGTGGGAAGGGCTGTTAACCCTTCTTGCTACTGGTGGCCCAGCCACCATATGCATGTTGAAAAAAATTCTGACTTGGATGCCACCTCAGGCAATGACGGGCCAGATTCACTCTCATAAACATTGAGATCTGTGATCAGGGAAGCAAAATTCATCAGGTATCCTTATAACATAATTCTGATGGCATGCAAAGTATAGATAACATAAAATAATGAGACCAAAAGAAAGGGATGAAAGGCTAACAGATCACCTAAGGATCAATGATTATGTCCCACCCTTCTTTGCCCTCCTATTAAAAGAAATTAGACACAAGAAATACGGAACAAGTGCCTTTATGGGGGGAAGGTGGTACATAGTATCATAGCAGACTGGAAATAAAGGCAAGTGAAACCATAGCCAACATAATATGCAGAAGTAGCCATTTATTTATGCACTCTTTCCATTTATAAAAGATGTGTTTCAGCCTCTGGCTGCATGTACATAATAATTAGTGCTAATGAATATAAATGATACTCGCAACTCAACCTGTTTACAGAGTCTCTCCATGTCATTCAGGGAAGAATTGAGTTTGAAAATGAGATATACGCTGTGTTCTTGGGCTTGAAGATGACCCAAAGGTTACAGAAGCTAAGGATGATGAAATCAATTAACAATTAACAAGGCAAGAAGACAACCAATCCACAGAATTCAGCACTTGCAGTCTCAGGCACTGTGCAAAGGACACTCCTCTTTTCTTCATGGACATTTGTCCAGAGTAACAACTTTAAAATCACAAGAGGTCTGACAAAGAGAACAGTGAATGTAAAAAAAGGTTTAAAAGAATTATACTTCCTTAGCCAATGTGCCCTGTGGGAAAAGGAATAAACTACAGAGCTATTTAGCATTTATTTGCCAAACCGAAGAAATGTTCCCTAATCTCAAGTTGCTTTTTGGTTATTCTTGATTACCTGAAACATAGCTGAGAACCCCAAAACAAGCTAAAAATAACTGACCTAGACATCCAAAAGTTCCTCTCCAAAGCTCACTTTATTCACAGGATAACCACTATGCTCACCTTCTAATTCTACTTATTCTTATGCCCAAACAAAGAAGGTAATCTGGTTTCCTATCTCAGAGCATGTTTGAAGCCAGAAACTCAGATATGCAAGAAGCTAACAGAAACACCACAAAGATAATGGCAACAGGTAATATATGATATGATAGAGACTGAAAAACTCCAGAAATCAGATATAAGATTTCTTGAAAATAATATCCAGGAGCTATTTAGTGTAGAGGAAAGCATCCTCACAATAACTCAATAAGTACACCCTGAAATTTTACAGTATCAAAATGGGCTGGATTATAAATGAAAAGATCACTGATATTTGATATGCTCTGTTTAATAAGAAATAAAAGGCACAACACAATTAGAAAAGATTTTTGTCTGCAGTTACATATGTACAACAAAATTTATGTGTTTTAAAAATGCCTGTCTCAGATATTTGGAAAATTCACTTACAGGACACCTCATTTTCCTGCAGACCCAAGATCCAATGCTTCGTTTCTGACATTCCTGAGAAAGCATTACTCCCTCAACATTAGATGCAGCTTCCTTCCTGCCTTTGAGGATACTGCAATCCAGGATATTTCACAAGTGGAAGGATCCTGTAAGACCAACATTCTCAATTTAGAGGAAACAACTGAGCCCAGAGCAGGGACCCCAAGGTTCCAAAATAACTTAGGGACAGAGGTGAGTGGAACTAAGGAACCAAGAATCCAAGCTTCCAGCAGTTTCCATGAAATTAAGTCCAGTGCACAAAGGACAGTGACATATTTGGCCCCTGGAAGCTGACTGTCTGCCTAGTTTATCTTTCTGAAGGAATCAGAAGGAGCCAAGTTAAGTGGCAGGAAACCTGGAGAGTCAGGCAGTATGAATAAGAATAAAAAAAAAAAAAAAAGAAAAAAAAAGAAAGAAAAAGAAGAATAAGAAAAAAGAAAAGAAGAAGAAAAAAGAAAAGAAGAATAAGAATCAAAAGAAAAGAAATAATAAGAAAAAAAAAGAAAAGAAGAACAGCATCAGTTAGGAGAGGATGAAGAGGAAGAAGAGAAAGAGATAGAAGAGGAAGAGACTCTTTTCACTTGCCTGATCCTACAGCAAACTTTCACACAATTGCCTCTGTCCTTCTGTTTTTCTAAAACTATGCTTCAAATTTGCTGCATCCAGGAAGCCTACCAGGTTAGACTACTTCTAATCATTCACCACAACCCAAGTCCTCCACTGACTAGCCATATGATATCTGCCTGATTATAAGAGCTTCAATTTCTTCATCTGAAAAAATGGAGATACTAAGACCTACTTCCTAGGATGGTTGTGAAACTCAATGAGATAATATGTGAAGAACCTAGCACAACACAGACAATAATATAAAAATAAAATTAAAATAGGAGGTACTTGGTTAAAGGTTGGTATTAGTACATTGCAACAGCAAATGTGTCTCTACAACTAAGTTGCTGTGTGCCTCTAGGTAGGTTGCTTTAGCATAATGATATTACATTTAGCTTTATTACTTTGGTGTTATTTTGGTCTCACCCACCATGAGCTCCTTGGAGACCAGGGCTGATCCATGCATATGTCTTTGCATGTGGGTTGAGGTACTCCCCTCATTTTTCTATCTTCCCTCACTAAATTTGGAGTTTCTTATGATTATGGTGGTCACAGACCAACTACCAGCAGCTGACTATGCCTGAGCTGATAAATAGTAACTAACACTCTGTTGTTACAGTCATTGTTACAATCATTTATGAGACAATTTCACATACAGAATTTCATTTGATCCTTGCAATTACCCTGGAAGGTGAGCAGGACACTTACTATTATCCTCATCTTAGAGAAGAGGCGAAAACACAGGCTTGGACAGGGAGAATAGCTTGCCTCTCACCTTGAGTGGTGCTGATACAGTTTGGAATCAGAAGCACTCTTGTCTGGCTCATCAGTTTTCAATAGAGGATATTAATCCTTCCCCAAGATGATCTTTAAAACTATGATTGTTACTGTAGGTGGAAGATTCTGTGATGTGTGAATGGAGGTCTAGGTTCTCAGATTCCCCATGAAAGACTGACGTGAGGATCTGTGCTCAAATAAAGACAGCCAAAAGGAAAACAGCAAGCACAAAGCAGTTTATTAAGGACAGCACACTCTAGATGGGAGAGCAGGTAGGCCCAGAGATGGCAACTGTACCAGCGGTAGGGGTGTCTTTTCTTTTTGTTCACCTAAGTTATGAGTCACAGCTAGGGTGGTCTCCAACTGAGGCTGTTTCCAATCATCTAAGGACTCCTCCTAGTTGCCAAGAGGGATAGTTTTTGGCCCAGCAAGGTTCTTGATGGAACTGTCATGGGTGTCTTCTCCCAGTGAGGGTGGGGTGGGGGGTGGGGGTGTTAAAACCACAAAGTAAATATATTATAATGAAGTTATAGGTTATTGTAGGACACAGGCTGGAAAGAATCGTGCATGCTCTGCACCTGCTATTCTTGATCTGAAAGCTCCAGGAAGTGGGAAGCCACGAAACCACTGTTTACCACCATCCTTTCCTCCAATTCATATCTAGCTAAACTGCCTACTTGATCAAATGCTGCCATGCAGTGTCCACCCAATGAAGAGTTTCTAAAACATATTTCTCTATGTTTTTAGCACCTACAACTACTGGGTGGCTCAGTCGGTTAAATGGCTGCCTTTGGCTCAGGTCATGAACTCAGGGTCCTGGGATGGAGCCCCACATTCTCCCTTTCCTCTGCTCCTCCTCCTCCCCCCTCATGCTTTCTCTCTTGTTCTCTCAAATAAAATCTTAAAAAAAAAATCTGGCCCATAGCATCTTTTGATATGGTCTGCAAGTTAAGGATTTTAAAGGGCTACGAAAACCAAAACAAACAAATAAGAACATGTACCAGACATGTATATGGCCCATAAAGCTGAAAATATTTACTATCTGACCCATTAAAGAAAATGTTTGCTGGTCCCTGCATCAAATTGTAGTTTTTCCTGCTGTGGCAGCCTAGAAGCTTAGAGCTCAATCTGTGGCTCTTTTCCAGCAATTGAACAGAACTTCATGTGATTTATTTTAGGAATTTCATTCTGACCTCCATTTTGCTCTCAAAGGAAATATTTACTGTGACTCTTTTGATGCTCAAGAAATTAGGATCACCACTCATGACCCTAAAACTCAAACCATTACACTTCTCAGTTCCTTTTTTACCAAGTAATACTTAAAACAGACATCCTCATCTTGTACTCTACCCCAGTATATCCTTAAGCCTTTCCCCTTTCACATGATTCAGGCTTAAGGATGCTTCAAAATGTTCTACCTACTAATTTTTTAACTTATGTCAAATGTTTTAAGTTGTACCATAATAATCATTCTTGAAAATTACTGAATCCTTTTGAGGATAAAGATTTAAGGGCTCTACATTAAATAACTTCCTTAGAACTGCCCAGGTAGCACAGAGTGGGCTTGAATCCAGCTTACCTCATTCCATATCCAGGGCTTCTTACCACTATCCCTAAAAGGTAAGAAGGTTATAAATGGAAACAGTTAAACACTGAAACCTGTTACTTAGTGACCTCTGCAGTGGTACAGCCCATTATCCTAGTAGGACTATCCTGAAGGAGCCATTTGGGCTTTCTCTTATACCACCATAGAAGGTACACACACCACTCAGCATTCTTGAGTTTTGGGTTGTTCTCTTCCTACCTATGCACCATTTCAAAGGAAGAGAGTGGGTCAAAAAACCTATTCCTAATTATGTGAAAAGAATTGCTGGAATTTGGGACCAAACAGCTGGGTTTCTGTTCTGCCCTCACCACTCACCAGCAATATAACCTTGGACTAGTCATGCACCATCTCTGACTCCTTCCTTGTCTGTAGAAGGGGCTTATACCTAACTTCACATTCTCCTAGAGCTGTCATGAATTGCATAGGCAAGTGTGGGTAATAAATAAATAAAGCGCTTGGTAACTTTTGGAAGCCATGTACCACCATAAAAGATTGTAGTCACAGGAACAGCTGTTCTGCAATCAGCCAGAGATACTTAGAGCTAATCATTCCCCCACCACCCCTGCCATCAGCTCAGCTACTCTAAGAATTTGGACAACTGGGCTTTTCAGGAAAAAGAAAGTTCTGTATTTTTCTTTACTTCATTCCCTGAACCTGCAGGGACTGGACGAACCCTTTATTTACAGAAAAATCAGCAGACAACACATACACCCAAAAGGCTTTAAATGACACCCTACCTCTCCATTGGAAGATCTTTGATTTTAAAGAAACAGGGCAAAAAAAGTCCTTACCCATGCTGCCAATTAGATGAGACAGAGGAGTCTGGAATACAAAGTGATATTGATCCCATTCTGGCTCCAGGGAATGGCCAGGATAACCTTACACATTATCCACTTCAAATTTCCGTGATTATGTCCTGCATATATTATACTCCCACACAGAATAAACATTATTTGTGTGTTTTATTTTCCCTCCCCAAGCTCAGTAATTAAGCCCCTGTGTATTGAATCTATTCACTTGAGAACATGCCTTTCATTTGACAGATCAAAAGATTAAGCATATATTTTTCCTCTTCTCTCAGACCAGCCATTGCCTCTAAGGAGTATTGACTTCCTTCCTTAAAATTGCTATTCTGTTGGGGAGTTTTCACCTTGGGACTAAAGAACACCTTTTACCCTTAGGCTTGGTCAAAGCACTGGCTGGTCCAAAAGAGAGAAGTGAAACCACTAGGGCCACCATCATTTGTAAGCAGAAGAGTCTGTGTAGCAACATTTCAGAACTGCTGCTAAAACTAAAAGGAAAAGTTCTAGCTAGTTGCAAGGGCTGCTCTAAGGCCTTTACTGGCTCCATGCACTCTTGCTTTCTTGGAAGTCCTATCCCTCTCACATGATATAGAATACACAGGAACCCACACTTATGATTTGCATAAAATTATATGAATTGAAATGGAGTGCAGTTGATAAACAGGTTTCATTTTGTAAAAGCTTAAACCTTTATTAATATCAATTTTATAGTTTATAATTTTTCATTCAGTAATTTTCTTCCAGAATTCCGATGTTTTATTGAGCTCTTGCAAATTCCAAAGTCTCAGACTCTGGTTTACGGATCCAGTGGTTATTAAATGGCCCATTACCAATTATCACTGCTTGGGCTCTAACAGAAGGTTTTGAAAGAAGCATGGAAGGTATGAGAAGGGCCTAGAGCACATGGAATGGAAGAATATAGGACTAAAACTCTTTGGTTATGACAGTAAGTGTCTTACTTCCTATTCTCCTAGAACCAAGTTTTCTGCCAAATATTGGGAAAAAGTGTATTTGAAGTTGCTGTATCTTTTACTATTGACCTTATAAATCTTCGCAAATATGGTGACATATCATAATGATACTGTAAGGAGCACTGTGCTAGGGACTATGACTTCCAGCTAAAGTTTCAGGCCTAGATGTACCTACTAGCCACTTTGTAGCACCACAGAAATGCCTTGTATCTTGGGCAATACAGATTTCCTGAGCCTCATTCATCCAAAAAGCAGGTATAATTCCATCTGATCGTCCATAGCATTGTGGTAAGCATGAAATACTATGAGATGGGTGAAAATTCTTTGAAAACTTTAAACTGCTAATTTTAAAATGCAAAAGAATATTATGAGAGAGATCATGATGAGCTAGTCATGCTGTAATTCATAGGATATACAGTTTTACATGAAGGCAATGTACTCTCACATTGACTCATCATTCTTTGTGGAAACAATTCCCCTGCTCTTTTTTTAAGATGTATTTTTAAATTCAAGTTTGATTAACATACAGGATTATATTAGTTTCAGGTGTACAATAATTCAACAATTCTATACATTACTCAGTGCTCATCAAGGTAAGTATACTCTTAATACCCTTGATATAGTTCACCCATCCCTCTACCTCCTTTATGGCAACCACCTGTTTATTCTCTATATTTAAAAGTCTCTTTTCTTCTGTTAGTTTGTTTTGTTCTTAAATTCCACATATGAGTGAAATCATATGGTATTTGTCTCTGACTTCTTTCGCTTAGTATTATACAATCTAGGTCAATCCATGTTGTTGCAAGAGGCAAAATTTCATTCTTTTTATGGCTGGGTAATACTCTATTCTATATATTATCTTCTTTATCTGTTCATCTACTGATCAACACTTGGGTTGCTGCCATATCCTGGCTACTGTAAATAACGTTGCAATAAACACAGGGATGCATATATTTTTTCAAATCAGTGTTTTCAATTTCAAACCCAGTAATGGAATTTACTGGATAATATGGTAATTCTGTTTTTAATTTTCTGAAGAACCTCCATACTGTTTTCCACAGTGGCTGCAACAATTTGCATTCCCACCAATATTGCAAGAGAGTTCCCTTTTCTCCACATGCTCACCAATACTTGATATTTCTTGTTTTATTTTAGCCATTCTGACAGTCAAAAACAGTTCATTATGGTTTGAATTTGTCTTACTCTGATGATTAGTGATGTTGAGCATTTTCCATGTGTCTGTTGGCCATCTGTATGCCACCTTTAAAAATGTCTATTCAGGTCCTTTGTCCATTTCCTAATCGGATTATTTGTGGGGTTTTTGGTGTTGAGTTGCAGAAGTTCTTTATATCTTGAATATTAACCCTTTATTTGATATATCATTTACAACAAATATCTCTCATATTCAGTAGGCTGCCTTTTGGTTGATGATTTCCCTCACTGTCCAAAACTTTTATTTAGATGTAGTCCCAATAATTTAATTTTGCTTTTTTCCCTTGCCAGAGGAGACATATCTAGAAAAACATTTTTAGAGTTGATGTCAAAGAAATTATTGCTTATTAGGAACTTTATAGTTCCAGGTCTCACATTTAGGTCTTTAATCCATTTTGAGATTTCTGAGTGAGTGATATAAGAAAGTGGTCCAATTTCATTCTTTTGCATGTAGCTATCCAGTTTTCCCAAGACCATTTGTCGAAGATACCATCTTCTTCCCATTGTAAATCCCTGCCTCCTTTGTCACAGATTAACTGACCATAAAAAATGGGTTTATTTCTGGTCTCTCTGTTGTGTTTCATTACGTATGTGCCAATTTTTGTGCCAATACCATATGGTTTTGATTACTACAGCTTTGTAGCCTATCTTGAAATTTGGGATTATGATACCTCCAGCTTTGTTCTTCTTTTTAAAGACTGCTTTGGGTACTCAGGGTCTTTTGTGGTTCTACACAGATATCAGGATTTTTCTAGTTTTGTGGAAAATACTACTGGTATTTTGATACTGATTGTACTGAATCTATAGATTGCTTTGAGTGATGGACAGCTTAATACTATTGGTTCTTCTAATCCATGAGCATGGAATGTCTTTCCATTTGTTTGCTTAATCCTAAATTTCTTTCATCAGTATTTCATAGTTTTTGGATTACAGGTCTCTCACTTCCGGGGTTAAATTTATTCCTATGCATTTTATTCTTTTTGGTGCAATTGTTAATGAGATTACTTTCTTAATTTATCTTTCTGTTCCTTCATTATTAGTGTATAGGAATACAACAGATTTCTGTATGTAGATTTTGTATCCTGTGACTTTACTAAATTCATTTATCAGTTCTAGTAGTTTTTTGGTGGACTCCTTAGGGTTTTCCAATATATATATTATATACATATAATCATGTTATCTGCAAATAGCAAAAATCTTACTTCTTCCTTACCAGTATGGATGCCTTTTATTTCTTTTTCTTCTGACTGCTGTGGCTAGGACCTCCAGTACTATGTGGAATAAAAGTGGTGCAAGTGGACATTCCTGGGTTGATTCTGATCTAGAATCGCTGAGTATAATAAGTTCAGCTGTGGGTTTCATAGATGGCCTTTATAATGTTGAGGTATGTTCCCTCTAAACAAACTTTATTGAGAGTTTTTATCATGAATGGATGTTGTACTTTGCCAAATCTTTTTTCTGCAGCTAATGAGATGACCATATGGTTTTTATCCTTACTCTTGTCAATGTGATATATCATGTGATATATTGATGTACTGAATCACCCTTATATCCCTGGAACAAATCCCACTTGATCCAGTTTTCCCAAGACCCACTTGATCATGGCGGGATTTTTTTTTCATGTTTTGTTGGATTAGGTTTACTAGTATTTTGTTGAAGATTTTACATCTATGTTCATCAGAGATATTGGCCTGTACTTTTCTTTGTAGTATCTTTATCTGGTTTGGTATCAGGATAATGCTGGTTTCATAAAATGAATTTGGAGTTTCCTTCTATTTTTGGCATAATTTGAGAATAGGTATTAATGCTTCTTTAAGTTTGGTAGAATTCACCTATGAAGCCATTTGGTCCTGGACTTTTGTTTGTTGGGAGTTTTTTTTTTTTTTTAAGATTTATTCACTAGAGAGAGAGAAAAAAAACACAGGATGGGAGGACAGAGGGAGAGGGAGAGAGAGAATCTCAAGAAGACCCCCCTGCTGAGCATGGAGCTGAATGTGGGGCTTGATCCCATAATCCTGAGATCATGACCTGAGCTGATATCAAGAGTTGGATGTTTAACCAACTGCTCTTGTTGAGATTTTTTTTGATTATTGACCCAATTTCATTGCTAGTGATCAGTCTGTTCAAATCTTCTATTTCTTCCTGTTTCAGTTTAGGAAGGTTATATATTTCCAGGAATTTATACATTTCTTCTAGGTTGTTCAATTTCTTGGCATAACATTTTTCATAATATTCTCTTACAATCCTAGGGCACCTAGGTGGCTCAGTCAGTAAGTGTCTGCCTTTAACTCAGGTCATTATCCCAGGGTCCTGGAATCAAGCCCCACATTGGGCTCGCTGCTCAACAGGGAGTCTGCTTCTCCCTCTCCCTGCTTTTGTGGTCTGTCTCGCTCTTTCTCTCTCAATAAATAAATAAAATCTTTAAAAAAAAATATTCTCTTACACTCCTTTTGTATCTCTGGGATGTTGGTTGTTATTTCTTCCATTTGATTTTTTTTTTTTTTTTTTTTTTTTTTTTTTTTACCTGAGTCCTCTCTTTTCTTTTTAAAGTTACCTGGCTGGGGCTGCGCGTCCCGGGAGCAGCTCGGAGGCGGCTCTGGCAGAGGAAGAGGCTCCAGGAGCAGCTCGGAGGGGCTCGGGAGGCGAATCCAACAGCGCAGGCCCAGGAGCACTGGGCGCCGGGACACAGCCCAGGATCCCCTCCCCCGGGACAGGCAGAGGCCGGGAGGGCCCAGGACAGCAAGGACGCTCTGCCCCGAGCTGAGCAGATCAGCGGCCCCGCCCGGAGCCTCCAGGCCCTGCAGACGGAGAGCTCTGTAGTTCTCTGCGGAGCTGAATCCAGGTCCAGAGCTGGCCCGCCACTGGTGTTCCTCCTGGGCCTCACGGGGTAAACAACCCCCACTGAGCCCTGCACCAGGCAGGGGCAGAGCAGCTCCCCCAAGTGCTAACACCTGAAAATCAGCACAACAGGCCCCTCCCCCGAAGACCAGCTAGACGGACAAGTTCCAGGGGAAGTCAAGGGACTTAAAGTACACAGAATCAGAAGATACTCCCCCGTGGTTTTTTTTTTTTTTTTGTTTGTTTTTTTTTTGCTTTTGATTTGTTTCTTCCCCCACCCTTTTTTCCCTTTCTTTTTCTTTTCTTTTTTTTTTTTTTTTTTTTTTTTTTTCTTTTCTCTTTCTTTCCTTCTTTCTCTCTCTCTTTTTCTCCTTTTCCCAATACAACTTGTTTTGGCCACTCTGCACTGAGCAAAATGACTAGAAGGAAAACCTCACCTCAAAAGAATCAGAAACAGTCCTCTCTCCCAGAGTTACAAAATCTGGATTACAATTTAATGTCAGAAAGCCAATTCAGAAGCACTATTATACAGCTACTGGTGGCTCTAGAAAAAAGCATAAAGGACTCAAGAGACTTCATGACTGCAGAATTTAGAGCTAATCAGGCAGAAATTAAAAAATCAACTGGAATGAGATGCAATCCAAACTAGAAGTCCTAATGACAAGGGTTAACGAGGTGGAAGAACGAGTGAGTGACATAGAAGACAAGGTGATGGCAAAGAGGGGAAACTGAGGAAAAAAGAGATGAACAATTAAAAGACCATGAAGAAAGATTAATGGAAATAAACGACAGCCTGAGGTAAGAAAAACCTACGTTTAATTGGGGTTCCCGAGGGCGCCGAAAGGGACAGAGGGCCAGAATATGTATTTGAACAAATCATAGCTGAAAACTTGCCTAATCTGGAAGGGAAACAGGCATTCAGATCCAGGAAATAGAGAGATCCCCTCCTAACATCAATAAAAAACCGTTCAACACCTCAACATTTAATATTTAAGCTTGCAAATTCCAAAGAAAAAGAGAAGATCCTTAAAGCAGCAAGAGACAAGAATCCCTGACTTTTATGGGGAGGAGTATTAGAGTAACAGCAGACCTCTCCACAGAGACCTGGCAGGCCAGAAAGGGCTGGCAGGATATATTCAGGGTCCTAAATGAGAAGAACATGCAACCAAGAAGTACTTTATCCAGCAACGCTCTCATTCAAAATGGAAGGAGAGATAAAGAAGCTTCCAAAACAGACAGGAACTGAAAGAAATGTGACCTCCAAACCAGCACTGCAAGAAATTTTAAGGGGGACTTTAAAATTCCCCTTTAAGAAGAAGTTCAGTGGAACAATCCAACAAAAACAGGGAATGAATAGATATCGTGATGACACTAAAACTCATATCTCTCAATAGTAACTCTGAACGTGAACGGGCTTAATACCCCATCAAAAGGCGCAGGGTTTCAGACTGGATAAAAAGCAGACCCATCTATTTGCTGTCTACAAGAGACTCATTTTAGACAGAAGGACACCTATAGCCTGAAAATAAAAGGTTGGAGAACCATTTACCATTCAAATGGTCCTCAAAGGAAAGCAGGGGTAGCCATCCTTATATCAGATAAACTAAAATTTACCCCGAAACTGTAGTGAGAGATGAAGAGGGACACTATATCATACTTAAAGGATCTATCTAACAAGAGGACTTAACAATCCTCAATATATATGCCCCGAATGTGGGAGCTGCCAAATATATAAATCAATTAATAACCAAAGTGAAGAAATACTTAGATAATAATACACTTATACTTGGTGACTTCAATCTAGTAGCTCTTTCTATACTCGATAAGTCTTCTAAGCAAAACATCTCCAAAGAAACAAGAGCTTAAATGATACACTGGACCAGATGGATTTCACAGATATCTACAGGACTTTACATCCAAACTCAACTGAATACACATTCTTCTCAAGTGCACACGGAACTTTCTCCAGAATAGACCACATACTGGGTCACAATCGGGTCTGAACCGATACCAAAAGATTGGGATCGTCCCCTGCATATTCTAGACCAAAATGCCTTGAAATTAGAACTAAATCACAACAAGAATTTGGAAGGACCTCAAACACGTGGAGGTTAAGGGCCATCCTGCTAAAAGATGAAAGGGTCAACCAGGAAATTAAGGAAGAATTAAAAAGATTCATGGAAATTAATGAGAATAAGATACAACCGTTCAAATCTTTGGATGCAGCAAAAGCAGTCCTAGGCGAAATACATCACAACTACAAGCATCCATTCAAAAACTGGAAAGAACTCAAATACAAAAGCTAACCTTACACATAAAGGAGCTAGAGAAAAAACAGCAAATAGATCCTACACCCAGGAGAAGAAGAGAATTAATAAAGTTCGAGCAGAACTCAACGAAATCGAGACCAGAAGAACTGTGGAACAGATCAACAGAACCAGGAGTTGGTTCTTTGAAAGAATTAATAAGATAGATAAACCATTAGCCAGCCTTATTAAAAATCAGAGAGAGAAGACTCAAATTAATAAAATCATGAATGAGAAAGGAGAGATCACTACCAACACCAAGAAAATACAAACTATTTTAAAAACATATTATGAACAGCTATACGCCAATAAATTAGGCAATCTAGAAGAAATGGACGCATTCCTGGAAAGCCACAAACTACCAAAACTGGAACAGGAAGAAATAGAAACCCGAACAGGCCAATAACCAGGGAGGAAATTGAAGCAGTCATCAAAAACCTCCCAAGACACAAAAGTCCAGGGCCAGATGGCTTCCAGGGGAATTCTATCAAATGTTTAAAGAAGAAACCATACCTATTCTACTAAAGCTGTTTGGAAAGATAGAAAGAGATGGAGGACTTCCAAACTTCGTTCTATGAGGCCAGCATCACCTTAATTCCAAAACCAAAGACCCCACCCAAAAAGGAGAATTACAGACCAATATCCCTGATGAACATGGATGCAAAAATTCTCAACAAGATACTAGCCAATAGGATCCAACAAGTACATTAAGAAAATTATTCACCATGACCAAGTAGGATTTATCCCCGGGACACAAGGCTGGTTCAACACCCGTAAAACAATCAATGTGATTCATCATATCAGCAAGAGAAAAACCAAGAACCATATGATCCTCTCATTAGATGCAGAGAAAGCATTTGACAAATACAGCATCCATTCTGATCAAAACTCTTCAGAGTGTAGGGATAGAGGGAACATTCCTCAACATCTTAAAAGCCATCTACGAAAAGCCCACAGCAAATATCATTCTCAATGGGGAAGCACTGGGAGCCTTTCCCCTAAGATCAGGAACAAGACAGGGATGTCCACTCTCACCACTGCTATTCAACATAGTACTGGGAAGTCCTAGCCTCAGCAATCAGACAACAAAAAGACATTAAAGGCATTCAAATTGGCAAAGAAGAAGTCAAACTCTCCCTCTTTGCCGATGACATGATACTCTACATAGAAAACCCAAAAGTCTCCACCCCAAGATTGCTAGAACTCATACAGCAATTCGGTAAGCGTGGCAGGATACAAAATCAATGCCCAGAAATCAGTGGCATTTCTATACACTAATAATGAGACTGAAGAAAGAGAAATTAAGGAGTCAATCCCATTTACAATTGCACCCAAAAGCATAAGATACCTAGGAATAAACCTCACCAAAGAGGTAAAGGATCTATACCCTCAAAACTATAGAACACTTTCTGAAAGAAATTGAGGAAGACACAAAGAGATGGAAAAATATTCCATGCTCATGGATTGGCAGAATTAATATTGTGAAAATGTCAATGTTACCCAGGGCAATATTACACGTTTAATGCAATCCCTATCAAAATACCATGGACTTTCTTCAGAGAGTTAGAACAAATTATTTTAAGATTTGTGTGGAATCAGAAAAGACCCCGAATAGCCAGGGGAATTTTAAAAAAGAAAACCATAGCTGGGGGCATCACAATGCCAGATTTCAGGTTGTACTACAAAGCTGTGAGCATCAAGACAGTGTGGTACTGGCACAAAAACAGACACATAGACCAATGGAACAGAATAGAGAACCCAGAAGTGGACCCTGAACTTTATGGTCAACTAATATTCGATAAAGGAGGAAAGACTATCCATTGGAAGAAAGACAGTCTCTTCAATAAATGGTGCTGGGAAAATTGGACATCCACATGCAGAAGAATGAAACTAGACCACTCTCTTGCACCATACACAAAGATAAATTCAAAATGGATGAAAGATCTAAATGTGAGACAAGAGTCCATCAAAATCCTAGAGGAGAACACAGGCAACACCCTTTTTGAACTCGGCCACAGTAACTTCTTGCAAGATACATCCACGAAGGCAAAAGAAACAAAAGCAAAAAATGAACTATTGGGACTTCATCAAGATAAGAAGCTTTTGCACAGCAAAGGATACAGTCAACAAAACTAAAAGACAACCTACAGGATGGGAGAAGATATTTGCAAATGACCTATCAGATAAAGGGCTAGTTTCCAAGATGTATAAAGAACTTATTAAACTCAACAGCAAAGAAACAAACAATCCAATCATGAAATGGGCAAAAGACATGAAGAGAAATCTCACGAGGAAGACATAGACATGGCCAACACGCACATGAGAAAATGCTCTGCATCACTTGCCATCAGGGAAATACAAATCAAACCACAATGAGATACCACCTCACACCAGTGAGAATGGGGAAAATTAACAAGGCAGAAACAACAAATGTTGGAGAGGATGCAGAGAAAGGGGAACCCTCTTACACTGTTGCTGGGGAATGTGAAACTGGTGCAGCCACTCTGGAAAACTGTGTGGAGGTTTCCTCAAAGAGTTAAAAATAGACCTGCCCTACGACCCAGCAATTGCACTGCTGGGGATTTACCCCAAAGATACAGATGCAATGAAACACCGGGACCACCTGCAACCCGATGTTTCTAGCAGCAATATCCACAATAGCCAAACTGTGGAAGGAGGCCTCGGTGTCCATCGAAAGATGAATGGATAAAGAAGATGTGGTTTATGTATACAATGGAATATTCCTCAGCCATTAGAAACGACAAATACCCAACATTTGCTTCAACGTGGATGGAAACTGGAGGGTATTATGCTGAGTGAAGTAAGTCAATCGGAGAAGGACAAACATTTATGGTCTCATTCATTTGGGGAATATAAATAATAGTGAAAGGGAATAGAGGGGAAGGGAGAAGAAACGTGTGGGAAATATCAGAAAGGGAGACAGAACATAAAGACTCCTAACTCTGGGAAACGAACTAGGGGTGGTGGAAGGGGAGGAGGGCGGGGGGTGAGGGTGAATGTGTGACAGGCACTGAGGGGGGGCACTTGACGGGATGAGCACTGGGTGTTTATTCTGTATGTTGGTAAATTAAACACCAATAAAAAATAAATTTATTATAAAAAAAAATAAAGTTACCTGGCTAAAGACTGATCAATTTCATTGATCTTTTTAAAAAACTAGCTCCTGTTTTAATTGATCTGTTTTATTATTTTTTTTTTAGTCCTCTATTTCATTTATTTCTGCTCTAATCTTTATTTTTCCTTCCCTCTAGTGTCTTTGGGGCTTTTGTTGTTTTTTTTCTAGTTCCTTTAGGTGGGAGGTTAGAGTGTTTTGAGATTTTCTTGCTTCTTGAGGTAGGCCTTGTACTGCTATAATCTGCCGTCTCAGAACAGATTTGTGTGCATCCCAAAGACTGTGGACCATCAGGTTTTCATTCTGATTTTGTCTTCATGTATTTTTTGATTTCCTCTTTTATTTCCTGATTAACCCATTCATATTTATGTTTTTTATTAAATATTATATTTTAGTGTGTACTATACACTTTTCACAATTTTAATATATAAGCAATTTTTACTGTTACCATTTTGTGGGATTCATTCGTTTTTAAAGAAAATATATGATCTGTTCACAAACGAATTTATTTTTTCAAATTTTCATTAAATTCTAGTTAGTTAACATATGGTGTAATACTGGGTTCAGAAAAAAAATACTGGGTTCAGGGTAGAATTTATTTTTTTATTTTTATTTTTTTCAGGGGAGAATTTAATTATTCATCACTTACCTATAATACCTAGTGCTCATCATAACAAGTGCCCTCCTGGGGGCACCTGGGTGGCTCAGTGGTTGAATGTCTACCTTTGGCCCAGGTTATGATGTCAGGGTCCCGGGATCAAGTCCTGCATCAGGCTCCCCAGAAGGAGCCTGCTTCTCCCTCTGCCTGTCTCTGCCTCTGTCTCTCCTGAATAAATAAAATCTTTAAAAAAAATAAGTGCCCTCCTTAATACCCACCACCTATTGAGCCCCACCTCCCACCACTGCCCTTCATCAACCCTGTTTATTGTCTATCATTAAGAGTCTTTTATGGTTTGTTTCCCTGCCTCCTTTTTTCTTTTCTCTCTACCCGTATGTTCATCCATTTTCTTTCTTAAATTCCATATGAATGAGATCATATGGTATTTGCCTTTCTTTGACTTATTTCACTTAGCATAATGTACTCTAGCTCCATTCACATCATAGCAAATGACAAGATTTCATTCTTTTTGATGGCTAATATTCCATTGTATGTGGGAACACCACATCATCTTTACCCATTCTCAGTCAATGGACATTTGGGCTCTTTACATAGTTTGGCTATTGTTGATAATGCTGCTAAAAACAACAGGGTGCATGTACCCTTTGGAATTTCTATTTTTGTATCCTTTGGGTAAATACCTAGTACTACAATTGCTGGTCGTGGGGTAGTTTAGTTTCTAATTTTAACTTTCCTGAGGAACCTCCATACTATTTTCCACAGTGACTAGTCTAGTCTTGTCTAGTCTTCATTCCCACCAACAGTGTAAGAGGACTCCCCTTTCTCCACATCCTTGGCAATATCTGTTGTTTCCTGTGTTGCTAATTTTAGCCATTCTGACTGGTGTGAGGTGGTATCTCATTGCGGTTTTGATTTATATTTCCCTGATGCCAAGTGATATTGAGCATTTTTTCACGTGTCTGTTGGCTATCTGGATGTCTCTTCTTTGGAGAAATGTCTGTTCATGTCTTCTATCCATTTCTGAACTGGATTTTTGGTTTTTGGGTATTGGATTTGATAAGTTTATTTATAGATTTTTGGATTCTAACCCTTTATCAGATACATCATTTGTTAGTCTCTTCTCTCATTCTGTAGGTTGCTCTTTAGTTTTTTTTTTTTTTTTACTCTTTCCTTCACTGTGCAGAATATTTTTATCCTGATGAAGTCCCAGCAAGCTTTTTGTTTTCTTTCCCTTGCCTCCAGCAACATGTCTAGTACTTTTGTACTTGTTGAGGGCTGATTTGTGACCTAATACGTGATTATTCTGGAGGAGGTTCCATGTGCACTCAAAAAGAATGTGTATTCTCGCTGCTTTAGGATGAAATGTTCTGAAATATTCTGTTAAGATCCATCTGGTACAGTGTGGCATTCAAAGCCATGGTTGTTTGTTCCTTGTTGATTTTCTTCTTAGATGATCTGTCCATTGCTGTAAAGTGCTGTGTTAAAGTTTCCTATTATTATACTATTATCAATGAGTTTCTTTATGTCTGTTATTAATTGACTTATATATTTGGGTGCTCCCAAGTTGGGGTATAAATACATACAATTATTAGATCTTCTTGATGGAGATAACCCTTAATTATGATATAGTGCCCTTCTTCTTCATCTCGCTACAGTCTATATCAAGTTTGTCTGATATAAGTATGGCTACTCTGGCTTTCTTTCGACAGCCATTAGCATGATAGATGGTTCTCTATGCCCTCACTTTCAGTTCTGCAGGTATCCTTAGGTCTAAAATGAGTCTCTTGTAAACAGCATCTTGTTTTTTATTCCATTCTGATAGCCTAATGTTTTTCAACTGGAGCATTTAGTCCATTTACTTTCAGAGTGATTATGATAGATGTGAATTGTGTTACCTGTAAAATTGACAATTCTGGTGGTGTTCACTGTTCCTTTCTAGTCTTTTGTTGCTTTTGGTCTTTTTTCCTCATCTAAAGAGTCCCCTTTAATATTTGTTTGCAAGGTTGGTCTACTAGTCCAAAACTCCTTTAGTTTTTGTTGTCTTGGGAAACTCTTTACCTCTCTTATTCTTAATGACAACCTTGCTGGAGAAAATATCTTTAGTTGCATATTTTCCCCATTCAACATGTTGAACATACACCATGCTGTTCTCTTCAGCTTGGCAAGTTTCTGGGGGCACATCTACTATGAAGCTAATTTGTCTTCTCTTGTAGGTTGAGGACTTTTTTCCCCTTGATTTCAGGATTTATTCCTTGCCTGTGTATTTTGTGAATTTGACTTTGTGAATATGTCTTGGTGATGGCCACCATTGGTTGAGATTAAATGGGAGTTCTCTGTACTTCCTTAATTTCAATGTCTGTTTCCTTCCCTGGGTTAGGGAAGTTTCAGCTATAATTTCTCAAATAAACCTTCTGTCCCTTCTTTCTCGCTTCTTCTGGGACTCCTAAGACAAGAATGCTAATACACTCTAAGGAATTGCTGAGTTTCCCTAAGTCTACATTTGTGATCCAATACCTTTCCTTTTTTTTTGTTTCATTACTTTCCATAATTTTATCTTCTATATCACTGATTCATCCTTCTGCTTCTTTCACCCTCATTGTCATTGCAATCCAGAAAGTTTTAGGTCTCAATTATAGCATTTTTAATTTTGGTCTGACTAGGTTTTAGTTCTTTTATCTCTGCAGTAAGGGATTCCTCTAGTGTCTTTGATGCTTTTCTCAAGCCCAGCTAGTGTCTTTTTGACTGTTGTTTTAAATTCTGGTTAGGAATCTTACTTATATCTCTATGGACTAAACCCCTGACCATTACTTCTTCTTGTTCTCCTCTTTTGGGATGAATTCCTCCATATTGTCATTATGTCTAGGTCACTGTTTTTTGTGTGACTGTTGGGAAAGGCCTATTATATCCCTATTTCTGAGAGTAATGGCCATATTAAGAAGAAGTCCTACACTGTCTTGGGTCTGGTGCTTCATAAGGTGTTTCAGAGTATACAGTCTGCTGTTGTGTTTTGGCTGCTCCTTCCTTCATGTCAGTCCTCTGTAGGGTTTCTCCTTGCCTTCAGTGGGGGGTATTTGGACCTTGTCCACCATGTGGCAAGTTTTAACAAGGTATGTTTTGGTCTGCTTATTAAAAGAAGCTAGACCCTATTTTCCCTGGAGCTGAATCTTTGCAGCATTCTATGATCAATAGATGCAGTGTGTGTGAAGGGTTTATGCTGGTCTTCTGGGGGAGGGGCCTGCTGCACTGCTTCTCAGGTGGACCTGCCCTTGTGAAGACACACTACAGGGTGCAGGGGTACAGAGCGTGGTGTAAGCAGATACAGCTTCCATTGGAGGCTCAGGGTGTGAGATCAAGCCCCACATGGGGCTTCACATTCAGTGAGGAGTCTACTTGAATTTCTCTCCCCCTCTCCTTCTGCCCACTCCCCCTGCCCACATCTCTCATCTCTAAAACAAATTAATCCTAAAAAAAAAAGATAATTGTACTCTTAATCCCCTTCACCTATTTCACCCATTCTCCCCACCAACTTCTCCTTTGGGTAACCATCTGTTCCTCCAGAATTAAGAGTATGGTTTTGAATTGTCTCTTTTTTGTTTGTTTGTTTGCTTTGTTTCTTAAATTCCATATATGAGTGAAATCATATGTATTCTCTTTCTCTGACTTATTTTGCTTAGCATTTTACTCTCTAGCTCCATCCATGTTGTTGCGAATGGCAAGATTTCATTCTCTTTTATGCCTGACCATTCATTGTTTAGTAGCTTGTTATTTAGTCCTCTGTGTATTTGTGCTCTTCTCAGATTTTTCTGGTGATTTTTAGTTTTGTATCATTGTGGTCAGAAAGATGCATAATATGATTTTCATCTGTTTGAATTGAGATTTGTTTTGTGGCCTAACATGTCATCTATTCTGGAGAATGTTCCATGTGCTCTTGAAAAGAATGTGTACTCCACTGTTCTGGGATGGAATGTTCTGATTACATATGTTAGTTCTATGTGGTCCAATATGTCATTCATAGCCACTTTCATTATTGATTTTCTGTGTGGATAATCCATCCACTGATGTAAGTGGGGTAGTAAAGTCCCCAACTATTATTGTATTACTGTCAACTTCTTTCCTTTGTTACTAGTTGCTTTATGTATTTAGGTGCTCTTATGTTGGGTACATAAATATTTACACTGTTATATTCCTCTGTTGGATTGTTCCTTTACCATTATGTAGATTCATCCTTGTATCTTCTTAGATCTTCTTATAAAGTCCATTTTCTCTGATATTAATACTGGTACTCCAGCTTTCTTTTTGCTTCTATTTGCATGGTGTGATGTTTCCCCATCCCTTCACTTTCAGTCTTCAAGTGTCTTTAAGTGTGAAGTGAGTCTTTTGTATAGATGGCTCTTGCATTTTTATCTATCTTATCACTCTATGTTTTTGGATTGGAACACTCAATCTATTTACACTCAAAGTAATTACTGATGGGTGTATACTTATTGCCTTTTTTGTAGCTTGTTTATAGTTGCTTTGTAGTTCCTTTCTGTTCCTTTCTTTTCTTGCTTTCTACCCTTGTAGTCTGATGGCTTTCTTTAGTGATATGCTTACATTCCTTTCTATTTATCTTTTGCATATGTTAGAGGTTTCTAGCTTGTAGTTACCATTAGGTTCATACACAACATCTTATGCATATAGCAGTCTATATTAAGTTGGACAGTCGTTTAAGTTTGGACCCATTCTAAAATCACTAAATTTTTACCACCCCCCCACCACCTCTGCATATTTGATATGTCATAATTTACATCCTTCTATTTTGTGCATCCTTGACTGATTTTTATACAATATACCTACTTTTACTGTTTTTATGCCTCCTACTTTTTCTTTTTTTTTTCTCCTACTTTTTTCTTGTTTATGGTCTTTCCTTCCATTCAAAGAATCCCCTTTAAAAAAAAAAAAAAAGAATCCCTTTAGCATTTCTTGTAGGATGGTTTAGTGGTGAACTTCTTTAACTTTTGTTTGTCTGGGGAACTATCTTTCCATCAATTCTGAATGATATACCCTCCGGGACAGAGTATTCTTAATTGCAGGTTTTTTCCTTTAAGCCCTTTGAATATATCATGCCCTCTCTTCTAGCCTGCAAAGTTTCTGCTGAAGAAAATAAGCTGACAATCTATGGAGCTTCCCTTGTATGTAATTTTTTCTCTTGCCTGCTTTTAAAATTCTGTTTTTATCACTAATTTTTGCCATTTTAATTATCATGTGTCTTGGTATGGACCTCCTTGGGTGGACTGTCAGGGGCTCTCTGTGCCTCTTGGATCTGGATTTCTGTTTCCTTCCCCAGATTTGACAAGTTTTCAGCTATTATTTCTTCAAATAAATTTTCTGCCCCTCTTTATCTCTCTTCTCCTTCTGGTATCCCTAAAATGTGAATGTTATCATGCTTATAATGTCATTGAGTTCTCTTAACCTATTTTCATTTTTTGTTATTCTTTTGTTCAACTTGGTTGTTCTCCATTACACTGTCTTCTAGATCACT
This sequence comes from Canis lupus familiaris, assembly GCF_011100685.1. Lineage (NCBI taxonomy): Eukaryota > Metazoa > Chordata > Mammalia > Carnivora > Canidae > Canis > Canis lupus. The sequence continues at coordinate 10,467 of NW_023330874.1, read as the reverse complement.
GATTCTTCTGTCTCCTCTGAATCTGCCATTCATTCCTTCTAGTGTATTTCATTTTCCACTATTAAGTTCATCTCTGGTTGGTTCTTTTTTATATTTCCTATCTCTTTATTGAAGGTCTCACTGAGATCCTCCACTCTTTTCTCAAGTCTAGTATTTTATAGCCATTACTTTCAATTCTCTATCAGGGATACTTCTTATGTATGTTCATTTAGCTCTCTTGCTGTGGTTTTGTCCTGTTCTTTCATTTGGGAAATATTCCTCTATCTCATTTTTGTCTCTTTGTTTGCTTCCATATATTAGGAAAGTCAGCTATATCTCCTGATCTTGAAAATAGTGGCTTTACGAAGAGAGGTCCTGTGGCCCTATAGCACAATATCCCCTGTTTATCAGAGTCAGATGCTTCAGAAATGTCCCCTATGTGGGTTACATGTGCCCTACTATTGTGGCTGGGCCACATTTGCCTCCAGTACAGTTGGCTGCAATAGCCCACTTTTCCTATTGTGGGCAGGGTTTGGTGCCTATGTTGCTAAAGGGTCAGTCTAGAGCTGCTGTGGGCTTGCAGTTAGGGCAGCATCAGTAGTCAAACCAGATGCCTGTCCTCAGGCTGCCTGCAGGGGCTGCAGATATGCTGATTGATAGTGTCAGGGTTATAGGGTTCTGCATTGCTGGTTATAGGGTTCAGCAGATGGGGCTACAGATGAATGGGTGTTGGTTTATCTTTCCCCTCTCAACAGGGCAAGAGTCACTTTAGAGCAGCACCAACCCCTTCCTACCAGGGCTGCTTGTAGAATGACATGTGGCAGGAACTGCTCTGAAGGGATGCCTGCTTAGTAGAGCAGGTTGGATAGGACAGATCTGCAGGACAATGTGGGGGGTGGGAAGTATACCATTAGCAAGGTAGGTGGAGGCTGTTTGCTGGTTCCCACACGTGTCCTACTCTCTAAGCTGGGGTAGGGGACTGTGGAGAAAAATGGTGCCCACTGGCCCTTTTGTTCTTGGAGAATCTCCCTAAGATCCCTGCCCCTCTAGCATATATTCTGAGATTAGTAAACAAATCTCCTTCATGTATACCCCCAGGACTTTTCAAACTACTGCTTCTATACTGTATCTCAGTGGAGTTGTTTGTTATACTAGCTCTCTGAGTGCAGGGACTCAGTTTTCTACCACCCTCCAGCTCTCCCAGAGCTAAGTCTGCTGATTTTTAAAGTACCCAGAGTTAAGCCCCACTGATTGTAAAAATTCACAAAGTTAAGCCCCACTGGTTTTCAAAGCCAAATGTTATGGAACTTGTCTTTCCACCACAGGTCCCCTGTGTGTGGGGTGCCTGGTGTGGGGTCCACTCCTCTCCCCTCTTGGTGCTTATGGTGTCCTTCCTATTTGTGGTTAGTCTCCTGGGAGCTTGGTTCCTGACTGACGACATCTCCATCCCTCCTATCCCTTTCTGATGTGGCCTCCTCTCTATGATTAACTGTGGTAAGTCTGTTCTGTCAGTATTTGGGTCATTTTCTGGGCCGGCTGTACTGATTTGGCTGTTACCTAGGTATGTCCATGGAATAAGGTGAGCTTAGGATCCTCCTACTCTCTCATCTTCTCAGAAGTCTTCCCTTGCAATTTTGATAATAGCATTAGAAATATTCAGTAGAGAGAGGGGAAAATAACCATTATGAAATATAACTAAAACATCTGTTCTCCATAACAAAGGCCTGCCCTCAAGAAAAATTACTTTACCAGACAACTTGAGCCCCTCCTACCCTTTCTATCTCACATCAGAGGAGGAAAAACAATGCTAAGAAACAATTCTGAGGGGAATCAGGCACACACACACAAAAAAAAAAACCCTGAATTTAATTATAGACTTCTTCCTCTCCCCCAAACTTACCATCCCATCAACAAGGCTCCAGTGTAACAAGAGTGGATTATAACTTAGAGTGGCAAGATGCCAACTCTATTTAAAAGGGAATTTCTGGGGATACCCAAAGACAGCAGGGCAGACAGAAACAAGTACAGGAGACAAAACTGAAGCCTAACACCGACATCTACAGTAAACATTAAACACAACCTAACTCCTAATTAATAAACATAAAACCTCACCCTAAAAGCCTGTTTACCTCAGTTCCTTTTAACTGATAGATAATGTCCAACTTTCAACAAAAAATTACAAAGCAGGTTAAAATGTCAAAATAAACATAGTCTGAAGAGACAAAGCATCAGAAACAATATTCAGCTTTGACAATTTATATTAGAATTATCAGATAGAGAATTTAAAATAACTATGATTAATATGTTATCCCTGGTAAAGACAGATGCAAATCCTCACAAAGTACTGGTAAAGCAAATTCAACAATACAGTAAAAGATCACACATCATGATCGATTGGAATCTAATCCAGGAAATACAAGAGCCGTTTACCATCTGCAGAAAAATGTGATAGACCATAATGGACAAAATTAAGGCTGGGACACCTGGGTGGCTCAGCTGGTTGGATATTTGACTTGATCTCAGCTAAGGTCTCAATCTCAAGGTTGTTGAGTTCAAGCCCTACAATGAGTTAAGATGGAGAAAGAAAGATAAAAATCATATGATCATTCAATATATACAGAAGAAGCATGACAAAATTCAATATCCATTCATGACAAAAAGTCTCAACAAATTAGGCATAAAGGGAGTGTATATTAATATAATAAAGGCCACAAATCACATGCTCACAGTAAACATCATATTCAATGGTGAAAAGCTGAAAAACTTTTCCTCTAAGATCAAGACAAGGATGCCCACTCTGACCACTTTATTCAACATAGTAGTGGGGGTATTAACCTGAGCAATTAGGCAAGAAAAAGGAAGAAAAAAGAAAGAAAAGAAAAATCATCGAAGTCAGAAAGGAAGACTGCAAACAGTCTCTATTTTCAGATGACATGTTACTACATATAGAAAACTCCAAAGATGCTGCTAAAAAACTGTTAGAATAAGTGAATTATGCAAAGTTGAAGGATACAAAATCAACACGAATCAGTTGTATTTCTATACAGTAACAAAGACCTATCAGAAAAGAAAATAAGAATCCTATGTACAATTGAATCAAAAAGAATAAAATATCTAGAAATAAATTTAACCAAGGAAAGGAAAGATCTGTACACTGAGAAATATATGACATTGATGAAAGAAAGATTTAAAAATGGAAAGATATTCCATGCTCATAGATCAGAAGAATTACATTGTTAAAATGCCACACTACCCAAAGCAGTCTACAGACTCAATGCAATCCCTAGCAAAATTCCAATGGCATTTTTCACAGAAATAAAACAAATAATCCTAAAATTTGTATGGAACCAGAACAAAATAACTCCAAATAGCCAAAGCAACCCTGGAGAAAAACAAAACTGGAGGCCATAAAAAGGAATCAAACACTGACACATGCATATATGTACACATATACAATTTGCACAAACCTCAAACCATTATACTAAGTGGAATCAGTGAGATGCAAAAGAACACATAATATATGATCTCACTCAGTTAAAAAATTCTGGAAAAGAAAAACCTTAGCACCAGAAAGCAGATGAGTAGTTGCCTGGTGCTGAAGGTGAGAAAGGCAAAATTGAAGATCAACTACAAATGGGTATAAGGGCACTTTAGGGGTAACAGAAATGTTCTAAACCTGGATTGTGGTGGTAATTGCATAGCTCTTTAAGTTCACTATAATCACTGATTGTATACTTAACAACAGGTGAGTTTTATATACATAAATTATACTTCCAAAAAAGCTGTTAAGAAATACTTGAGTTTTCTGGTAGCAAAGAGAATAAAATCATTCCATATTTTTCAAAAAGAATGAAATTCAAAGAAAGTTAGTTCTAGGGAGTTTGAATTTTAGCCAATATGAGGAAGCACATACACTGATAATCAGTTAGTCAATAGGAATACCTTGGATTCCCCAAAGCAAGCAGAATGGTTGGTTGGCCAACCCAACAGACATTTCTGGTACCTTCTCCTTTATCACTGTAAAAACACAGGGTTTGCAAAGTGACCTGTTGAATATGCTGTTATTTGCAACTGAATGAAGCCTAATGGATAACTTTAACTTTTCCAAGAATAGTCCTAAAACGCTGAAAACTTTCTGCCCAGGGAAGGTGTGAAATATTCTTACTGGAGAGAGATGATATAATTAGTTGGTTAAATTTTAAAAAATTAATCATAAGTTTTTGAAAAACACCTGCATTATATAATTCTTTGAATTTAATCAAAGTAATTGTCACTGTGAATATATACACATTTCAGAAAGGGAAAATATTCTTTGCTTTGTCATTTCAGCTTATACGCACACACATGCATACACACATATGCACGTGCACATACCCACGCACACACATACATACACACCCCTTTATTTCCTCAGGAGCTTTGAAAATCAAAGTAGGAGACTACTTTTACCAGAAGATGAAAAGTACACAAAAGTATAATATTTGGCCTCTGCCCTCAAGGTGTTGAAAAACAATCTTTGTAGAGGCAGGTGAACACACCTGAAATAATTAACAGATATTAGATACTGTACAATTTACTGTACAATTAAGCCATTAAAAAAACAATTAAGCCATTAATTGTAGCATATAATTACAATTAAATTCTGCAAAAGCCAAACCATAGATGGCTTTACAAACCACCAGGATTAAAAAATGGCTACCTGATGGTGAAAGCAAGCAATTGACCTATATTTACATAAGATATGAGTGCAAATGCTCTGGTTCTCGAGTATTCTGGATGCTCAGCAACCTGGCTCAATACCTTGACTTTTATTATTTCCCCATTTGATGTTCTAGCTTGTTCTTGCTTGCTCTTAGGACACACTCCAAGATACAGTTTCTAGTAATTGTCTTTGAACACCTCTCCCTTCACCAGAAACATCTTAAGTAAGAGGATGTGAAAATACACATAACAGACAGATATAAATAGAATCTCACTGATTTATAATTAGCAAAGACTTCACTACAGAATATTTAAGAAGAATGTCCACCTCTATTATTTTCTCATATACAGTAACTCACAGGAAGCTAATTATATCACTCAATAAGACTTAAGAACTAGGAGATAATGTAAGAAACAAAATAATTGTTAGTATATTATTTTTTTGTAAGTGAAAAGTTATCTAACGTGCTTGAGAATACTTAAAAGCGTTTCAACTCACTCATATAATATATACTGAACCAACATTTGTTTGCCATCTTTATATTCATTACCAGAGAAAGAAAGTTTGTTCACTTCAAAGGAAACTAGAGATACATTATAACTTACCTAGAGTTTCAATATTACAAATGACTAAAGCAAAATTAATGAAGTCTTCCATGTTAAAAATTACAAACCAATGTACAATTTCTAAACTTAAGTCAAAGTGAAATTTTACATAATATATTGTTTAGTAAGAATATTGAAAAAATAATGAAGAAGTGATTTTCTAAAATCAGGTAATTTTGTAGAACTTGAGACAACACTCCTGATACAGAATGCTTGGCTAGATTGGTAGTTCTTTCCCTGCCAAATTCCTGCCTAGCTTTACAAGAAGTGAAGGTCTCATTCTACAATAAAAATAAGACAAGATTCTTTGCCTAGAATACCCTTAACTCCAAGTTAGGTTTTAGGTATGTGCTGATAAAGCATCTTAAATCATCTTAGCAACAGTCTAATCTAAACGAGCATCAGCCAGCAAAACCATTGTTCCAAGTGGCTTTGGGAAACACAGTCCAGCCATTGGTCTTAAAACTCCAGCAGAGGGCAGCTCTGGTGGCTCAGTGGTTTAGCGCTGCCTTAGCCGAGGGTGTGATCCTGAAGACCCAAGATCAAGTCCCGCATCAGGCTCCCTGCATGTAGCCTGCTTCTCTCTCTGCCTGTGCCTGTGCCCCTCTCTGTATCTCTCATGAATAGATAAATAAAATCTTTTTAAAAATTCCAGGCGGGCATGCTTAATGTCTGGCTGTTATGATTGGATCCACTAGAGGACAAGACCAAGGATCCTATCTTTCTCAGGCAATAAGCATGACAAAGCTAGAGAGTAACTCACAAAAAAAGTAACTAAATTCATCAGCAAAATACATAAAAATTTCAATTAAACAAAGTGCTTTGGAGTAAGCTAGTCTTAGATGTCTAAGACTACAGAATTAAATAAATTATAGGGCACTGACACAATACTACACAGGAGTTAAATACTGTTAATACTACACAGGATTAAAGATCATGTTCCAGAATGTTAATTGACATGTGAAAATGCTCCTATGTAAATACTATATGAAAAGCAGGTCATAAAAAAGTAAGATCAGTTTTTATGTTTTTTTTTTTTTTTAAATATATATACAGGAGCACCTGGGTGGTTCCATTGGTTAAGTGCTTGCCTTCAGCTCAGGTCATAATCACTTGCTATCAGGGAAATACAATCAAAACCACAATGAGATACCACCTCACACCAGTGATATGGCGAAAATTAACAAGACAGGAAACAACAAATGTTGGAGAGGATGTATAGAAAGGGGAACCCCTCTTGCACAATTGGTGGAAAAGCAAACTGGTACAGCCACTCTGGAAAACAGTGTGGAGGTTCCTCAAAGAGTTAAAACAGAGCTACCCTACGACGCAGCAACTGCACTGGGTATTTACCCCAAAGATACTGATGCAGTGGAACGCTGGGACACCTGCACCCAACGTTTATAGCAGCAATGTCCACAATAGCCAACTGTGGAAAGAGCCTCAATGTCCTTCAACAGATGAACAGATGAAGAATATTGGTTATGTATGTATGTATGTGTGTGTGTGTATATACACACACACACACAAATAGAATCTTACTCAGCCATTAGAAAGGACGAATACCCACCATTTGCTTCCACATGGATGAAACTGGAGGGTATCATGCTGAGTGAAGTAAGTCAATCTGAAAAGGACAATCATCATATGGGGAATATAAGACATAGTGAAAAGGGTTATAATGGAAGGAGGGAAAATGAATGGGAAAAATTAGAGAGGGTGACAAAATATGAGAAACTCCTAACTCTAGGAAACGAAAAAAAGGGTAGTGGAGGGGAGGCAGGTGGGGAGATGAGTAACTGGGTGATGGGCACTGAGGAGGGCACTTGATGGAATGAGCGCTGGGTGTTATACTATATGTTGGCAAATCAAATCTCAATAAAAAATATTATTTTAAATAAAAATAAAATCCCAGGGTCCTGGGATCAAGCCCCACGTCAGACTCTTTGCTCAGCAGGGAGCCTGCTTTTTTCCCTTTACCTCTGCCTGCTGCTCCGCCTGCTTGTGTGTGCTCTATATCTCTCTCTGTCAAATAATAATAAGTAAATAAGTAATTAAAAATATATATACATACACATATATACATATATATTCAGATTAAAAAAGACATCAAAATGCTAACAAAGATTATATTACAAGATTTTTTATTTTCTTTTCCTGAATTTTTAAATTTATTACTTTGATGTAAGAAATATAATGATAGAAAATCAACTAATCTATTTAACTATATTTCTAGTTAACTAAAAAGCAAGTAAGCAATTTGGGATTAAATATATCTTACTCAATATCTTGCTTACTAGTCAACACAAACCCAACAGTGTGATGATTTACAGTGAAATCAGTCATCCAACCAATCAATTAATTTGGCAAAACACCTTTAGCATGTTTTTTATGGTAAGACTTAAGTTTCTATGTCCATTCTGTTATTCCGATGGTAAGGTGATAAAAAACTTGACATAAATTTGAGAGAGGGTCAACACAACTACATCTTTCCCTTCTTATTTAAGTATCTCATAGGAGCTACCAGTTTTAAAGTTAAACATCACTCACTCACTAATCATTACCATATGAATGCAGGTGTAGAGGGTTTAATATACACTGGTTCAGGTATCATAGTTTGTTTAGTGACTAAATTTCTGGTTTACATTTTGCTATTTCAATATACAAGTTCTATTTAAATTTTAACCCACTTCTAGATTTTTTTTAAAAAATTTCCATTTACTGTTTTGAAAAGGTAAAATACTCAGGTGGTTCAGTCATCAAAATGTACAAAACAGCATACTCCCTTCCCATCCATGTACAAAAAATAACAGTGACCACAAAGGAACAGAGACAATATACAGAAATAGTGACTTTACAGGTAATACAATGGCACTAAATTCATATCTTTTAATAGTTATTCTGAATGCAAATGGGCTAAATGCACCAATCCAAAAATACAGGATATCAGATTTGATTTAAAAAAGCAAGACTCATTGATATGCTGTCTGCAAGAGACTCAGTTTAGACCCAAAGATACCTCCAGATTTAAAGTAAGGGGGTAAAAAAAATAAAGTAAGGAGGTAAAAAAAAATAAAATAAAAAATAAAAAATAAAAAATAAAAAAAAATAAAAAAAAAAAAGTAAGGAGGTAAAAAACCACTTATGATAATGGACGTCAAAGAAAGATGGGGTGGCAATCCTTATATCAGAAAACAGATTTTAAACCAAAGACTGTAATAAGAAATGAGGATGGTTACTATATCACAATAAAGGGTCTATCCAACAAGAAGATCTAGCAATTGTAAATATTTATGCCCCTAATATGGGAACAGCCTATTATAAAGCCAATAAATAAGAATATTTTAAAAACACACTGGTAATAATACAGTAATAGCAGGGGACTTTAACACTCACAGCAATGGGCAATCATCTAAGCAGATCAATAAAGAAATAAGGGCTTTAAATGACATACTGGACCAGATGGACTTCACAGATACATTCAAACCATTCCATCCTAAAGCAACAGAATACTTCTCAAGTGCACATGGAACATTTACCAGATAGATCACATACTGGGTCACAAATCAGGTCTCAACTGGCACCAAAAGCCTGGGATTACACCCTGCATATATTCTTGGACCACAATGCTTTAAACTAAAACTAAAACACAAGATACATGGAGGCTAAAGTACAGCCTACTAAAAAATGAATAGGTCAACCATAAAATTAAGAAAAATTATAAAAATTCATGGAAACAAATGAAAATGAAAATACAACTGTTCTTAGTCTTTGGGATGCAGCAAAGGGATCGAGTCCCACATCAGGCTCCCTGCGTGGAGCCTGCTTCTCCCTCTGCCTGTGTCTCTGCCTCTCTCTGTCTCTCATGAATGAATAAATAAAATCTTAAAAAAAAGAAAAACAGAATGGAAGGAAAACTTCCAAACTCTTCCTATAAGGCCAGCATTACCTTGATCCTAAAACCAAAGACTCCACCAAAAAGAATTACAGACCAATATCCTGATGACATGGATGTTAAAATCTCACCAAGATGCTATCCAAGAGGATCCAACAATATATTAAAAGGATTATTCACTATGACCAAGTGGTATTGCCACTCCCCCTGCTTGTGCTTGCTCTCTCACTCTCTCACTCTCTGTCAAATAAATAAAATCTTAAAAAAAATATAAAATAAAATACGCTTTACAGTGTAAGACAGAGAGTACATACCTCAGTATAATTAAAAGCATCTATGAAAAGGCCACAGTGAATATCATTCTCAATACGGAAAACCTGAGGGCTTTCCTCCTAAGTCAGGAACATGGCAGGGATGTCCACTATCACCAATGTTGTTCAAACATAGTACTAGAAGTCTAGCCTCAGCAATCAGACAACAAAAGAAATAAAAGACATTCAAATCAGCAAAGAAGAAGTTAAACTTTCACTCTTTGCAGATGACATACTACTCCATGTGGAAAACCCAAAAGACTCCACCCCAAAATTGCTAATAGAACTCATACAGGAATTTAGCAAGATATAAAATAAATGCACAGAAATCAGTTGCATTTCTATACACTAACAATGAGACAGAAGAAAGAGAAATTACGGAGTTATTCCATTTACAATTCCACCAAAACCATAATACCTAGGAATAAACCTAACCAAAGAAGCAAAGGATCTATACTCGGAAAACTATAGAACACTCATGAAAGAAACTGAGGAAGACACAAAGAAATAGAAAGAAACTCCATGCTCATGGATTGAAAGAATGAATATTGCTAAGATGTCTATGTTATCTAGAGCATCTATCCATACAATGCAATTTATCAAAATACCATCAACTTTTTTCACAGGGCTGGAACAATAATCCTAAAATTGTATGGAACCAGAAAACACACAACTAGCCAGAGCAATGTTGAAAAAAAGAAACCAAGTTGGTGGCATCACAATTTCAGCTTCAAGTTCTATTACAAAACGGTAATCATCAAGACAGGATGGTACTAGCACAAAAACATATAGATCAATGGAACAGAACAGAGAATCCAGAAATGGACCTGGAATCTATGGTCAACTAATCTTTGACAAAGCAGGAAAGAATATCCAATGGAAAAAAGAGTCTCTTCAACAAATGGTGTTGGGAAAATTGAACAGCCCCATGCAGAACAGTGAAATCGGACCATTTCCTCACACCATACACAAAAA
>NW_023330873.1:0-57583 GCF_011100685.1 Canis lupus familiaris | reverse complement strand
CCTCTGCCTCTCTCTCTCTCTCACTGTGTGCCTATCATAAATAAATAAAAGTTTAAAAAATAAATAAATAAATGAATGAATGAATGAATGAATGAATGAATAAATAAATAATATAAATAAATAAATAAATAAATCATTGTAAAATGCCACAACCATATCAGAAAATTTCAGCTTTGTGGAATCCACAGTTCCATTAAACATTCAACAACTATATTTGTACAATGTAGGAACTATATGCCACAAATGGAGGTTTGAAAGAGAAAAAAAATTCCTTCTCTCACAGAGCTTATAGATCCAAAATGAACAAGCCAATAAAGTATAAATAATAGAGAGAACTCTAACATAAACCAAGGGGACAGTTATTAAGGTGAGAGCCTGAGGAAACAAAAACTGAAAGGGGAAAAAACCACCAGACCAGATTCTTTGTAGACTTCCACACTGCCTCACTTCTAAAATGATCCACAGTCCAACAGTTTCATTACCAATGGCATGAGTCAGGAGCAGGAACTCTAAAATATCACACTATGGCCACAAATAGAGGGGTGAGGGGGATCTCTGGTAAAGCAAATGGAGAAAAAGTTGGACAGAAAATTTCCTGCTGGAACATGTTGGGAGTGTGTGGTGTTTCAGCCACAGGCTCCTGATGATGGAACTTTACTTGCTGAACATGAAGATAATTTCAGCACCCTACAATTATGTGCCTAATTAAAATTAAGAAATTAGAACACAGTTAAAAGGAATAATATTTGCTCACAGCTAATTTCATTAAAGTATTAATGAACAGGACTCTTTTTATGGCCAGAGGGCAACCACTTTCTACAGAGTACTTCCATGCTAGCTAATTTATTCATGCATGAAAAACAATCCAATGAGAAATGAGGGAGCTGAGAACTGCTGGTCCTAATTAAAATATTTAAAACACCATGTCTATTTTCTTCCATCTAGCCAAATACCTAAGCTTGAGCCAGCATGGTGCCAATTAACATGGAAAAAGCAAACACAAACACCCACAGTTTCTGATTAAAGTGCACATTATTGTACCATGCAATATATTGTTCAGCACATATATGTAAATGTTTAATTAACCCATGTCTAAATCTCAGCAACATTCAAAAATCGATACTTTATTCCTAAACAAGTGGCAATCTGTGTAGGGGAGACATTTACTTATTTATTACAGTGTTTTATTCAAACCTAATTTGAAGCAGTCCAGTGCTAGACATACTAAATGTTTCTTAAGGGAAAGCAGGGAGGAGATTCTTTGCTTGGCAGACTTCTCTTCAGATGGCAGCAAGATTGTTAGTCGCCAAAGACTTGTGAAAGGAGCTAGGTTAGCCTCAGGTGATATGCAATTTTTCATTAATAATGCAGGGGGATGGGGGAGTCCGGACCTAAACCCATTTGTCAGCCTGGACAGCAATGACAATAAGAACGAACACACCACACACACCACACACACACACACAAACACACCCCCTCTTTTCTTTGTTAACTAAAGACCTGTCTGCCAGAATAAATTCCAGAGACATCCCTGCTATGGGAACATGTTGGAGAAAAATGTCTGAAACTCTCAGAAGGTGAAGATTTGAAAACCTCACAAATATTAACTGGAACTTTATCGGTATGTTAAAAACAATCATAAAAGAATTAACATTTTCATAACTTCTGTGATTTATAAGCATCTTCATTCCAGTTATTTTTGTCTTAAGAATCCTGTGTTGTTGGAAGAGCAAGGCTGAGCAAGGGAAATCAAAGCTGAGAGCGGTAAAGTGACTTAGGGAAGGTCATGCAGAATACATACATGCAAGAGGTAGAACTTAAACCCATGTCTTTCAACCCTCAAATCATTTTACTACATACCACACATTGATATTAAAGTTATTAATTTTCTTAATAAGAGATACAATCTTAAGAAACTTAATTACTACCCATTTAGCTATTAAAAAATCATTTGTAGTTTGCTTTTCTTGGAAGGGACTGGGAGGGTAAGGATATATTAAATAACTTTTCCTCCTTCTATGTTTCAACAGCTAAAATCCAGAAATTTCAGCCTAAAAAACAGAATCCTTTTTTTCCAAACTTAATAAACACAATCTTTCATGAAATACCACTGTACTGACATAGGTAAAAGTAGAACCCTTTAACAAATGGGTAGATCTCACTCTCCAAGCTGGCAACCAAGGCACGACCCCAGAACTACCTTCTAAAACCACTGTGTTCATCAGAACCTTCATTAAACAGCTGGAGGAACTGGGGCCCAAGGAGGTGAGGCCACCAATTAAGTACTTATGCAATATAAAAGACCTGAAATATGCCTACAGTAACCCTGACCCTTTGCTCAGTGCTCTTTCCATAGTACCATGGTCCCAAATAGAATCAACAGGGGCAGCCCAGGTGGCTCAGCGGTTTAGCGCTGCCTTCCACCCAGGGCATGATCCTGGAAACCTGGGATCGAGTCTCCCTTGCATGGAGCCTGCTTCTCACTCTGCCTCTCTCTTTCTGTCTCTGCCTCTCTCTCTCTCTCTCTCTCTCTCTCTCTCTCTCTCGTCTCTCATGAATAAATAAATAAAATCTTAAAAAAAAAAAAACAAGAGACTATAATGCATGGAGAGTTACAATGTCAAATAGAGGCAGAAGTGTTCATGCAAAATTACCAGCAATAATACCAGAATGTAGGGCCATGAAGCAGGTCAGTCTGCTGCACAAAGCCAGAGGTGAGATTGGAACCAAGAGGCTTAAGGGAGAAATGTGTCCCTGCCCAAGACTGTAGGTTCTTCATTCTACTTCCCTGGGCTCCAGATTCCTCATCTGAAAATGGGGTTAATATTTCATAGAATTATTTTAAGAGCCAAATAAGAATCTATAAATATGCCGTTATAAAAAATACTTTATCACATTGTATCGCAATTGCTTCCTTGTCTATTTCTGTCATTAGATTCTATGCTTATTCCAAAATAATGCCTATGTTTTACTATTTTTTTTATTCTCAGTGCCTATACAGAAAAGATGTTCAATTAGCATTGTATGGTGTTGTTGAATTCGTAATGATAACAATAATTGCTAACATATATTAAGCATTATTATGTGTTAGGCATTGACATTAAGCACTTGATGTTATTTATTTAATCCTCATAGCAATCCAGTAAGACTGATATTATTGTTTTCAATGCACACCTGAAAAACTGAGACACAGAAAAGAGATTTGCTTGCCTGTTTCCAAAACTATTAAGTTGTGGAGAAAAGATTTAAACTGAGATGGTCAAATCAAGCTCTTAATATTCTTCAAAAGCAGCAAAATGGGGTAATAAACTGAGAGTTATTAGCTACAGAATAAGACAAATGTCCTAGATGGAAAACTATGTGAAACATACCATACATCCACTGAAAAACATGAAATGCAAATTCCAGAAAGAATTTTGCTCACAATGACTGTTCTAACAAATAGAAGTTAGGGATGATTAGTGGACATCTCTAAGAATGATGTTGTGGAGGCCATGTCTCTGATTCAATGTATCTAAAAGAGAAAGATTCTCAAATATGCAATTGTGAAAGGAAGAGAAGAATCAGAAGGAGTGGGAAGGAAAGAGGAAACACAAGGACGTGGTTCACAGTGCACCAGGGATTAACACCTGTGATCAACAACTTCACTGTTCTCATTTATAAACGTATGTACACACTGTGCTAAACAGTCCAAGAGATGTGCCTGGTCACAATGCAGATGGAGGAGAATCAACAGAAGATGGCACTAGTCCTCTCTCATACGAACCACTGAATCACTATTTTAAACTATAAGTAGAATTGGCAAGGGTTTACAGAAACACATTAGTGATAGAGCCATAGTTATTCATGAAGTAAAGTTGTACATATCTGGGTTACATCCCAGACATTTTCAGGGACTTTTTGGGTAATCATAGTCATATTATCATCAAAAACTAATAATGGGCTGGCTGGACCACTGGCCTAACCCTATGTAATAGTCTTCATGAGATTTTGATATTTAATCAGTAATTAGCAACTACATTCATTTTATACAGTCTCTCTTTGAAGACAAGATGGGTTGTATGTTCCTGGGTTGCTAATTTTGCAGCTGGCATTGACTGAGCCCTTGGTGATTACAGTTTTCAAATTAACACTTGAAGGAAAGAGTTAATATCTAATTATCCTCTACAACTTACCTATATTCTACCAAATTTCTTAGTTCCTTAGAATCCAAATTTAATTAAATACATTTTATTATAATGTCCCAACATGTAAGTTAGTATTTCAAACATCTGGCATTTTCTAAAAAAAAAAAAAAAGCCTGTATTAGATAACTACATTTTTCAAAAGGTTTGTTTGTTTGTTTTTAATTCTCTCTCCATAAGCAAGTTTGGTTTTTGAAATTTTCACTTTCAAGGAAAAAAAAAGCAACAAAGCAAATCTCCAAAATAGAGTTTGCATTTTTATGCATCTTTAGCCAGACAAACATTAGTCCTTCCCCAGAACTGGAGCAGCTATTCTGAAGAATGTAAATTTGCTGTTTTCTCAATATGCAGATAGGCTGTTGTCACAGATCCCCATAGTAATGAACAACTTCTCAATATTTAATAAGCCTGGCATTCCTGTCCCCAGGCGGAGAGCACAGACAGTTGGTAGCCAGCTACTAACTGACCATTAAAATACAGAATCTCTCTTTAAAATGTGCTTCACAAATAGGTTATATCACCTGCAGTGGGCAGTGAATGCTGTCTTCTGCCGGGAGGTGGCCTGTTCTCCCTGCCTGAAGAGATCTGGCAGGAGCAAAAGCAAAGTTAGCCTGCTCAATATTCAAACAGGGGCTACAACACAATCCTGTTTTGTGACAGGGCTTTTAAAGGAGGAGGGGGAGCCCTTCAACAACCCTACTTTTTGAAGTGTTTTAGGACCAAGAACTACCAAGCAAGTGAAAATTAGGAAATCAGCTATGAGATTTTTTTTTTTTTAATGTCAAAGAACGGAACTGTTCTGCAAATCTCTTTTTCATTCTTTTCGTGCGTGCTTGTACACAAGAGTGGTTTGTGCTGCCTCTGGTGTGCTGCGTGAGTATAAATATATTGCAACAATAATGCTCACTAATTAGATGAAGAAGCCTTAATTTAGAACAATAATATTTGAACATTTTAGAAGTGGCTTTTTTAATTCAAGGAGTAAAACTAATGTTAATATGATTATATGGGAATTCAGAAAATCATTAATACAATTAGGTCATTTTCTGAATAACAGAAAAGCTAATGAGTTCTCCTTGCTCTCTTATTGACCATTAAGACAAGATGTTTGACTGTAACTATAATTTCAGGTTAACACAAATATTCCAACAGTCATATTAAGCATATAGTGTTTTAAAATTCTTGAGTGGCCTACTACATCCCTGCCATCACTTCATAAAACCTGACTGCTTTTCTTCTTCACCAACAGCAATAGGAATTACTGTATTTTTCAGGACCACTTTCCATGAGGAAATGAGAATTTTTTTCTTCATTTCAAGAGAGTTGTTGCATACATAATGATGAAGGGGAAATGATAAAGAGGTGAAGATAAAGATATGGATGATAGGTGACTTCCTGGCAAATAACTGACTCTTATGACCATCCTCTAAATAATGACTCTAATCCATGCCCCTAGAAAACTAAAAATGCATTAATTCAGAAGCATTAATTCTAAAAGTGTTTATAGTCATGTGTTGCTTAGCAGTAAAAGGAGCAAACCTGTTCTGTGTTTTGTCAGAAGACAAAACTAGGACCAGGGCTAACTGCTAAAATGAAGCAGATTCAGGGCCTCATGAGAATTTCTCAGCAGAGGTGTACAGTAATGCAATGAACAGGATAACGTATAAGGTAGAGGCTCAAATAGAGACTAAAAGACTATTTATCATGGGTGCTATTAGTAGCATTTTCAAGAAAAAATGTAGTATATTTTTCCCAAAACTGTAGTATATTTTTCCCAAAACCTCACGTAAAATCCCAAAATATAACACAAATGAAATCAGCACTGTTCTGGTTGAAGTAAAAGATGAAGAACCTAGAACTCCATTTATTCACCTTGTTCTTACCCCCAAGTCTCCTTAGGCAGTACCACAAGGCTGTAAGAAATAAAATTTAAAAACAACTGCAAAACTATGTGGTAGACTGTACTGACCCACCAATTCTCAAGTTTTCTGTACTGGGAAACACACAGCAAGTGATAATTAACATAGAGAACTTGAACATATATACAGATTCAAATATCCCAAAAAAATTCATGGAGAAGTAAAGCACCACAAGAATTCCCAGGCTCCACATATGCTAACATACTACTTACAGGTCTCAGGAAACTAGCTATAACTCAGTCAGCCTCATCCACTCAAGGTATGTCCCAGAATACAAGAAAGTTCAAAATACAGTATTATTACTGATGTAGCCTTGAATCTATTCTAATTTGTGAAAGTAAGAAATTAAAAAAAATATTCACAACTTTAAGTACAGTATCAATAATGATCAATTCTTTGGGTCATACCTCACAACTGATCACTACACATCAGGGCATTTTAACCCTGAGCTTAAGAACCTTAGGTGACTAAAGTGGTATCCTCACCTAAACCAAAGCACAATGTTGATTCTACATACTAGGTAATGCTGAAACAAAGTGAACATTTTTATTAGCTTATACAACTGTTTTGAAATATCCAAATTTTTAGGATTTTATATATAAAAGTAAACAGTAGTCAATTTCTCTTTGTTCAGCCAGAGGTTTAGGCCTCATCTAAAAAGTTGCCTAATGAATCTTTATTGCCCCTGCTCCTTTGAAATTATTTCAAAGTATTCAATATTGTGATCAGCAGCTTAGGTTTATCCATGTGGTAGACTTTAAAACAATGAGACATCTTTTAAAGAACTTTTCTGAGTATTTATGATTCACCAGACATGGTTGTGAACATTTTATAAGCATTAGCTCATTTAGGTTCCACAAAAAACCCATGATACGGCCATTGTTGCTACTAACCCCTTTTCATGGATGTGGAAACTGAGGCTTAGTGGAGCTAAGTAGCTTACTGAGTTCTACACAATAAAGAAACTTTAAAGCTGGGATTTGAACTCAGGCAAATCTGACCCCATAGCACACAAGCTTAACCTTTACACTAGGCAAGAAGCCAGAAAAATCCTACTATCTAGAATGAAATTGAAGAGGCAGTTCACAAAAGAACTGATTCTCAAGTTGTTATATGAGCTTCTCATCTCTGTTCTATGTTGTCAATGAGCGACAAAAGAAAAAGACATAAATAAATGGAGTTGAGGAACTGGAGGAAAGGGTATGGTAAGCTACTTTTCTTGTAAAAGACAAAAAATGTCAAGAATTCTGATTACTTCACCACCCAAAGGTCAAAAGAAATTTTTTTCTTTTGAGAAGATAAAGATGAAATGTGTTGGCTCACCCTGGGGCTAAAGAATAATTAGAAACACCCCTCCACAGCTAATTGATGAGTCCAGGGGCACTGGCTCCCTGCTGGACGCAATGCAGTGCTGGGGAGCCTCCTGGAGGGCCAGCCTTGAGCAAAACACACAGGAGACCTGTGGCTCCCCAGAAGGGACTGTGCTGTCAGCCTTGTGACAACTACAGCAATAGTATCATTGACAGCATATCTAGAGAATTGTTTAGAATTATAAAACATCCTAGCAATCATGGAGTTTGAGCCTCACAATCAGCCTGTGAAGTATATGTTATCACCTGGTCTACAGATGAGGAAATTGAGACACACAGAGTCATTAAGAGCCTTACTCAAAGCTTCCCAGCTGGTTAAGGGCAGAGTTGGGACTCAGATACAATGTCAAAGCACCTCTTTCTCATCACACCCCTTGATGCAGATGTTACTCACTCACTAGATTGGCAGTACAGTCTCAGGGACAGTGTACAGGATGCCCTGGCCTCACATCTTGGCTCTACCATCTACTAGTTGCTGGATGACCCTTAGCAAGTTACTTGACCTCCCTAAGACTGTTTTCTAAGCTGTAAAATGAGAATCATAACAGTACATGTCTCATAGAACTTTTGTTGTAATTAACTGAAATTTAAGGAGTTAATGTATAGAAAGAAAAGGAAAGTGACTAGTAATACTAAGCATTCAATACATGTTCATTTTTATCATTAATCATTCATTTAACAAAATTTGATCACATGGTTATTCTGCACCAGGCCTATATGCTTGGGCCTGATGATATGTGATAAACCAGACATGGTATGTGATAAACTCTGCTTGGCAGTTGATCACAGACCTTGGGAGACCAACACAATGAGAGATTTATAAGATAAGAAGTACAATGGCAAGTTATGATACAGGATATCATGCAGGCATATAAAAAAATGGCTTTTTACCTAGAGCAATCAAAGCAAGATGCTTGAAGAGTTTATAAACAAGTATTTTTTAATACCAAGAAAAATGCAACAAATTGAAACACCATTCCAAATTAAATATCAATGTTACAATACTTAATAAAAATAAACAACACAACTCTGAGATTTAGAGCTGAAGACCTAGTTTATTTATTATATATTTTTAAAAATTTCATTTATTTATTCATGAGAGACACACATAGAGAGAGGGGGGGGGAGAGAGAGAGAGAGAGAGGTAGAGACACAGGCAGAGGGAGAAACAAGCTCCATGAAGGGTGCCTGACATGGGACTCAATCCCGGGTCTCCAGGACCACAACCTGGGCTGAAGGTGGCACTAAACCTGAGCCACCCGGGCTGCCCTGAAGACCTAGTTTATTTTTTTTTTAAAGATTTTATTTATTTATTCACGATAGTCACACACAGAGAGACAGAGAGGCAGAGACACAGGTAGAGGGAGAAGCAGGCTCCATGCAGGAGCCTAACGTGGGATTCGATCCCGGGTCTCCAGGATCACGCACCGGGCCAAAGGCAGGCGCCAAACCACTGCACCACCCAGGGATCCCTGAAGACCTAGTTTAAATCCCAATTCCAAAACCTACCAACTATGTGACTTTAAATAACTGAACTTCTCTGGACCTCAATTTATTCATCCCTAAAACTGAGATATAACAGCTATGCACCTCATAAGGTTGTTATATATGTGAAATTTTTTTGTAAATTTAAAAATGTCATTATAGGGATGCCTGGGTGGCTCAGTTGCTGAGCACCTGCCTTTGGCCCAGGACATGATCCTGGAGTCCCAGGATCGAGTCCCACATTGGGCTCTCAGCGTGGAGCCTGCTTCTCTCTCTGCCTATGTCTCTGCCTCTATGTGTCTCTCATGAATAAATATCTTTTAAAAAATTAAAAAAATAAAAATGTCATTATAATTACTACTAACTACAGGAAATGAGGAAGTCACAAAGTGGAAGAAAAGGAGGAGGGGGTAGGGAGTAATGCTCAGGCACTTGCTGGGGTGTTTGGGCAACCACAAAGAGCAGAAGTCCCGTCATGCTCCCAGAGTCTGAGGTGTGCACAAGAAGTGACATTTCTCATTGAACAGAGCAAGCAAGGATTTTGCCAAAATTTTAAATCTACACAACTAGTTCTCTCCCTTCCTTCTTTCTCTCAGGCCCTAAGTACTCTTCAGAGATTTGAACATATTGACCTGGGGAAGCCACACTATTAGTCCTGTGAGTATTTAGAACTGAAGGCTGCCACCTGCCTCCATCTTGGGAGGCCCTTTTGTCCCATAGCTCGCTTCCTAGCTGCAGAGAAGGGTACCATTCCTAAGCTATCTACAGAAATGTTTCTCTTCACTACAATTCTTCTGGAGGCCCAGCCAAAAAATAGTAAATTGAGCCAGAAGAGGTGAAGTCTCAGTTTGCCATGTGGACAAGGACAGTGAATGGCACTTGCAGATGGCACAATCTGAGGAACAATACAGTGTCATAAAAGAGTCTGGGGATTGAGAGAATGAGGAGCAGAGCAAGGTATACAAAGGAGATGAAAAAACTGGGGAAGTGAAGGGCCACATGGCAAGACAAGGTTAGTTTAGGTTTTATTATGGTAAGTATATAGAGAGGAACAGGGCTTTTCTGAAGAGGTCACTTTGGCCACAGAATAGTAAAGAATAGACTAGAAGCTGAGGAAACTAGTGGCAGAAAGGCCACTTACCCTAAAGGCCCATAATGAGGGCACAGACTCCATACCAGTGTGCCTGGGAAGAAAGGGGAAGGATTCAAGAATGACTTAAGGCAAAAGCAACAGGATTTGGAGACTAGTTGGCTGTAAGAGATGAAGCAAAGAGTAAAATCAACACAATACTTTCCTGGGTGACTGGACTAATGGACTATGGCTTTGTCAAAATAGTCAATTTCAATAAAAATAGTATCACCTTACATTGAAAATGAGATTTCTTATTTTTATTATAAACCTCATTTGATACTTCCATGAATTAGGAGTTGTTGGGTCAGGTAATACCTCTTCTTTATGGTGGTTGAGGCTCAGAGAGACTAATGCTTGCCTCAGTTTCTTGCAGACAGCTGTAAGAGGGAAGGATTAGCATTAGCCCCATCAACTCCTGGTTGAGAAATAGGTCTCAAGTTGTATGCCAACTGGTAATAACTATGTGAAGCACTATGCTGAGATTCTGGTCTGGCCTTGGAAAGCAAGACACTGTGACAAACTGGCAATGTCTGCCATGACACCAGGAAAGGAGAGTGGCAGTTTGTCAGGTATTTGCCACCCTTGCATTAGACTATGCTGACTCGTTAGAAATAGATAGAATGAGAAGTCAGATTGTCTTGGATCTAGCAAATAGCTCCTAAAAAATTGACCTTTCTGGGTACAGATCATATATTGTACCAACTGACAAAAACTGATACCCACAAAAGTGTGAGGTGAACCAAACATGCCTAAAGTCCTTCCAGTCCTATCCTTATCTCAACACTGTCAAATAGGAGGCTTCCTTTTTCCAGACAACCAAAGTCCTGTTCCAACATTTCAATTGCCAAAAGTGTACCCCCACTCCATACCTCCCCTGAAATTTTAGGCAATGCAACATTTTCTTTATGCCCATCAGAAGACCTTTTCCTAGAAAGCAACAAAAAATGGAAAAAGACACTGGATTTGAGGACTTCCATTCTTTATCTGTTTAAAAAAAGAGTATTAATACCCTAATCTCAGAAGTGTTGAAAGGATTAAATAACACATGGACCTGCATGACATATAACGATCATTCTATTAGCGCTTAAAATTCTTGTTTATACAATAAACTGATAGGATAAAAGGACGCAATATTTTGGTCAAATAGGCTTTTGGTGCCCTTAAAGTCCTATCACTGCTTAGAAGTCGTTTTCTAGCTTCAAATGACAAATGTTTCCATAATCTGATGGCTGCAACCATTTATTTCAGACAAAATGAATCCAAATCATTTACAAGTGGTGCTTAATGTTTAAAGTCAAAGATCAAAATAAAAATTGTTCCTAAGTCCAACTATCATACTCTAAGACTACTCAATCAATTCAACAAAATTAGTGATAAAAGTTGCTTCTAACCTAAAATTCCAGGAGTCCATGAGTTGGTAATTTTTTTTTCTCAATAAAGCAAAATATTCTCATGAACAACATGCGGAAGCAGGAGACTGAGCCTAACAGCAGTTAGGAGTGCAGACTGTGCAATCAAACAGACATGAATTTGAATTCTAGCTCTTTCATTTACTCACTATGTGGACTTGGGAAAGTTACTCAATTGCTCATAACCTCAGATTTCTCATCTATAAAATGGGTAATGGCAACTTTAGAGGGCTTGATCAAACTAAAAAGAAGTAATGTATATAAAGCACTTTTAGCAAAGTGCCTGATACATAGCAGGTGCTACAAATAGCAGTTATTTTATATAGATTCATTAAAGAGATATAAAAAAATGATCAGGTCTACCAATACACCGACTAGCATCAGTTGACATGACCTTGCCTTTCCAATGCAGTTTCCCAATTATAATAACTTTGTCTTCCCAGAATAGCAGGTGTAAACTACAGACTTTTCAAGAATAAACTCCACCCATCAATCTGTATTTTTGATAATGTATATAACAAGCATAAAAGGGATGAACAAAAATTCAGATTGAGTTGGCCCAAACATCTTGGTATTGTGTATCATTAAGAGATACTTCATAATTATTATTAAAATTATTTTATGAGGGTCGTCATTTTCCATATAAAAGAACAAAGTTCTCATTTGACACTGAAAAACTCAGTCAGTCACAGGAATTAAGCCAATGAAATCACTATTTTTCAAGCTCTTGGTACATACTTAGCACAGTTCTAGGCATGGAGATAGAAGTAAAGTGTAAAATATGGCTTCTATGTATAATTTATCACCTTACTAAGGAGATGTGATTGGACAAAGGGATTCCATTCAAAGCCATAACTACCAGACCATAATCAGGATCCAGTAACTAGAGCTCACCCCACAACGAGGTGAGTGAGACAGCATAAAGCTAATATTTGGAAAAAACTGGGTTTTCCAGTCCTTATCATAAATGCCCAGGTAGCTAAGGAGTCTTTTTGAGAAGAAATGAAGCCATTTTTTGAAAGCCTCAGGCAGTTGACCATAACTGAAGAGAACATTACCAATTTTCTCTGGGCTATTTATCTTTATTGGCACTATTTTTACAGGCAAACAAGAGGCACTATTTGTTCCCATATAGAATTCAATTATTATAACTTTCAGAAACCCCTTCCCTGCCACTATCACAATCACCACACATACACACACACACACACACACACACACACACACACACACACATATAACAGCTCCGGAATTCTTAACTGTGACTCTACTGCTCAGCAATACCATATGTGTGATTCTTGTTACAACCAACTTTTTTCTTGAGAACCCATTTGCTAGACTCCTAAGTAGGAAGCATTTTCCCCTACCCTTATTCCAGTCAGCTATCAGAAAATCCATTAGACAACCTTCTCCCTCAGAACAAAAGGGCTTCCAGGATGTTTCACAAGCTCTTCTCTGTGGGTTTGAAATTATACACAGCAGTGCCAAAGGTAAGGCATTTCTAGAGGTTTTTTTTCTTTTCTTTTCTTTTTTTTTTATTACAGTTCTGGGTTGGTTTTTTTTTTTTTTTTTCCCCTGCTCCCTCTCCCTCTTGTGGTATATATTTGTGGCCTACAGCAATCACTTTAGACTTTTTAGACACGTCCGGATAGAGATAGATGACACAAGTGATCTACTTATCTTCCTTTCCCATCACCAATAAAAGTGACAGCCCGCCTAATTAGGCCTAATAAAGCAGCCGCAAAAAGAGTGGCGCAGCGGCGATCTAAAGAGAGATGGCACTGACCCGGAGATACAGGTGCTGCCTTAAGGCATTGCTGCTATTACTTTATCTCCAATACATTACAGCTCTGCTCATGCCATATTCAAATGCAAGTAGCATGTTTTTCTCCTCAATTCTTAGATCAAGAACAAAAAAAAAAATCCCATCTAATCAAAAAAGGCACTGACAATTTTTCAGCCCCACATTAAAAGCAAAGAGTCATTCAGAACAGTGCACTCCATATTCTATTTTATAATATCACTTTAAGCTATTGCTTTGAATCTCAGACATTTCTTTGTTAAGAAGGAAAATCAAAAATTCATCAGAAGAAGTTCTTTCTTCCCCCCCCTCTTTTTTTTTTCTTCCAGGGCTAGCATGGGGTTTGGAGCTGGAACCAACATTTGTAGAAGTTAGGGGTTCTTAAGCAATTATTGGCGATGAGAGTTTGACACGCTTGAGAGTTGTCAACAACTGACTTTAAACAAAGTGGAAGGAAAGAGAAATAAACGGTGCTCTCAGCAAAATTAATATACAGGCCTGCAAATTAATGATGTCGTGTATTTTTTAAACAAGGGAAAAATATCTGAACTTTGCATGAAACAGCATTTTAAGTACATCTTTGCAAAAATTATCAGATTGTCAAAGGGCATCAAAGTGAATTGAGTCTGCAACTATTCATAATATTTCCACATATGCTAAATGCAAAATTTATCTTACTTTGTTCGCCTGTTCTGTAGCAATTATTTAAAGCTATTAGAAAGGGGAAGATGTCCTTGATCTGAAGTTCCAGTGCTTGTTACACAGCAGTTATTATAAGAAACATAACCCCCTACTTTGCCCTTATGCACGTGCACGCGTACACACTCTCTCTCTCTCTCTCTCTCTTTCTCTCTCTCTCTCTCTCTCCAACATAAGCTACTACTTACTACTGACCAGATGCTACTCAGTCCTGTGCATTCCATCTCACTTTTAACTTATTCCTGCAAATAACCCATCCACTCATATGAATTTGATTGCTACATGTATGCAAATAAGTTTCTCCAATCTCTACTTCCAACTAGTAGTTCTAACACTCTTCTATATCCAAAATGAAACTCATGATCTTCTTCCCACCCTTGCCCAATATGAACCCCCTTCAAACATTCTCCTCTCCAACATTCCCCCATTTCCAGTAGTAGGTATAGCTCTCTATTGATAAGCTGTAATTCATCCTGACTCCTCTTTCTCCTCTGTGCTTTCCAAGATGAGGGTGATGTCATAATCATAGCTATCACCTATGGAGGGCCTGCGAGGTGTTCTGCAGGATGACATACATATTACATATAATGGTTAATTTAATTACATAACAATTCTGTGGAATAGGCATATTTTGTCATGTTTTAACCAGTGATGAAACTTTGAGAAGTAATATAATTTGTACAAGGCTGTACAGACACAGTAAGTAGCAGAACTGACAGTTAAGTCAGCAGAACCTGCTGACTATCACAGCAAAGCTGTTTTTTAAAAAAAGGAGGGGGGACCTTTGGAACTGGTGGCCAGTTGTCTCATTTCATCGTGTGTATCTTCACAATTATGCATACCAATCACTTCTCTGGATACTAGAATGGGCCCTTAGCCAAGTTTTTCACCTCTAGTGTCCTACATAAGAACAGGTCCCATTTCCTCACATATGAAATTCCTGAAACTGCCCCCTATCAGCTGGCTAACACTGGGAGACTCACTTACCCAGTGTGAGTCCCAATATCCTATTCTACAAAAGGGGATTTATGAGTGCTCACCTTGGAGGTTTCTGGTCAGGATCAATGAGGCTGTATGGAAAGGGTCTGGCACAGTACTTACCACCCAGCAAGCCCAATTACTAGCAATTTCTATTGTTACTGTTATTCCTTCCTCTCATATCATGCCTCACCACCCCTTGGAAGCTCAGCTTAAGAGGCTTTTTGCAAAATCAAATGTCAAATCAGGGAAAAACTGAGCTTAGAATTTCACAGATCTTGGGCAGCCCGGGTGGCTCAGTGGTTTAGTGCCGCCTTCAGCCCAGGCCCTGATCCTGGAGACCCGGGATCGGGTCCCATGTAGGGCTCCTTGCATGGAGCCTGCTTCTCCCTCTGCCTGTGTCTCTGCCTCTCTTTCTCTTTGTGTCTCTCATGAATAAATAAATAAAATCTTTTTTTTAAAGGAATTTCACAGATCTCACTTGAATTCTGAAGTTTGCCATTTATTACCTTGTGACATTGGGCAATGTCACTTACCTCTCTAGTCCTCAGGTTTTTCTTTCTTTTTTTTTTTTTTTCTAGTCCTCAGTTTTATCAATAGTAAAAAAGGGTATGATAGCACAGGCTGCTCAGTGTTGGTAAAACAAAAAAAAAACCAAAAAAAACAAAAAAACAAAAAAAAAGTTCTAAGTGTGATCATAGAGAGCTCCTAGTGCTATGCCTGATATACAACAAATCATCTCATTTAATCAGAAAGAGGAGGAAGAGCTGTTGTACTATTCTACTACATGCCAGGCACAAGCTAAGTACTTCACATACACTTTATAGTCCCTGATCCCTTCACTAACCCTATGAAGTCACTCCCAGAATCTCTAGTTTTTAGATTAGAAAATTGAGGCTTAGAGAGATCATGTAACTTCCCTAAATCACACAGCTAGTCAGCGGCTGAGATTTTAACCTAAGCTGCCTCTCTCCAGAAATTAGCCCTAAATCTTCTTGAATAATTATAGTCCCTTTTTCCTCCCTCTAGGAAGACTTCATTGAGTAACAGTTGCACTCCATCCTTCATCAACCAAGAACACACACATTTGGTCATATGTGAAGTTCAAAAACAGGCAAAACCAAGCCACATCTAAAGAAATCAGAACTGTGGTTCCTTTTGGGAAGAGTTCATGGATTGAGTGGGAAGGACACAAGAGAACTTTCTGGGGTGATAAAAGTTCTGTATATTTCTTAATTCGAGTGTTGGTCACATAGATGTCAGAATCCATCAAATTGTACACTTTAGATTTATGCATTTTAATGTATATAAACTACAAAATATACTTCAATATAAAAAGACAAGACAAAATGAGATAAATTATACAAAACTAGCAAGTGTCAAGCAAACAATATAACACTATATATTTCAAACGCTCAGTAACTATTTAATAATAATTCCCACCAAATGTCAAACACTGTGGTTGGGGACAGAAATAGCATGGTGGTCAATCATTACTATCACTTATGTGGTATCCATAACTCTCACTGTTTAATAGTGAGTGCAGCTGGACACAGAATGGTAACTTACCAATAGAAAGTAGACAATAAAAGAGCTGAAGCTGAAAGCTGACTGTGCCCATGGTCAGGTGGTAGATAGTAAATGGTAGGCACCATTCACTGTGGGAATGGTGCCATCAGAAAGGCAGACACTACAATGAAAGGATAATAATAGGAAACAGAGAAGAGTCCAGGTAACCTTAGCAATAGAAAGGAGGAAGGAGTATGCCCTGATAGGCAAGCAGAGCACATCAATATATCCAGTACAAGGGCACCATTATAGAGCAGGCACCCATTTACCCAAATCCAGGGACAAGGTAAGGCCCTGGCAATAATATTGGTCCAAGCACCAGGGTGGGGCAGACTAACATAGTGCTGGCTGATGCTGAGATGCACTAGAGTCCATGCTCACCTCCTCTGTCCAGAACTGTCCCCCAGCAGGAGCAGGGAATGACAAAAGACTCCCAAGTATGGGGAGAAAAGAGATATGGGGTCAAGGCAAAGCAGATCCCAACATAAACACTTTCCAGGCTTTCAGGGTAAAAAGCTCATCTGCAAGAGGGCAACTGGTCAATAACATGTATCCTCAGATTAACTATGGAATTCCATGGGAATGGTAGTACATCTTGGGACTTGCACAGGGCTCCTGATACATGTGTTCTGTATTCAAACTAAAAACAGTCACTTGGAACTCAGATGGACCTGGGTTTAAAATCAGCTCTGCTGGGGCACCTGGATGGCCCAGTCACTTAAGTGTCTGCGTTGAGCTCAGGTCATAACCCCAGGGTCCTGGAATGAAGCTCCACATAGGGCTCTCTGCTTAGTGGGGAGTCTGCTTCTTCCTTTCCCTCTGCCTACTGATCACCCTGCTTGTGCTCTCGCTATAAATAAATAAATAAATAAATAAATAAATAAATAAATAAATAAATAAATAAGATAAAATCAGCTCTGCCACTCACTGTCTGACTGACCTTGTGGGTCTTAGAGTTCTTTTCAGTAAAATGGAGATGATAACAGTAACTGCCACTTAAGTCTGTTAAAAAGATTCAGTGAGGTAATGTTTGTAAAATTCATAACAGTGCCTGACACATAGTAAGTGTCCAACAATATAAAGTACTGTTATTAAGAGCTGAATGACAACTCAAAGCAGAGGAGTCAGCACACAATGGGATGTGCTTTAGTTTTATGTAAAACATAAATGGCAACAACACTGGGGTGGTCACTCATATTATTTTATTCATGCCCTCTATACAATATGGCCAATAGGAGAATTTCCATTCCATAATAGTAAAAGCTGAAAATCCCTTTTTAATAACTCTTGGGAAGAATTCTTCAGGTTACTCAGAGGCTTAATTTGCAAACGAGTGGGTGTCCTCCAATAGCCTTGGTGACCAAAAATGGCAAACCCCACAAGTACATTCAGTATGTGACCACCAATCTGGTTTGAAGGACTAAGTACAGTAAGTAGTACTGCTTTTCATGACTGGTTGGATTCTACTGAGTGGCAGGCAACTGGCTTTTGCATTTCCTACACTTGGCTTTCTGCTTCCTCTTTTAAATACACCTCTTTAGGTAATTGATCAGCAAACCAAATGCAAAGAAATGCCTTTGCTAACAAAATACATGTGGCCATTGCTGGCTCAGCATTGCTCTATCTCAGGATCAACTGGTAAAAAATTGAACTAAAGTCTTTAATTTTTAATGAAATTAAGTAATGTGCTTTCCTGCTTAGGCCCACCTTTCCTTCTAAGGAATGTGCACATATACACACACACACACACACACACATACACAAAAGTGATAATGAAACATGATAACAAGAGATAATGAAAGCTGTTGCAAGAAAACAAAAGCAAGAACAACTTTACCTGTAAAGAGGCAGAGGAACTCCACGTAAGCCTTTCCTATTTTGAAAGTCATGTACTTAGACGTCCCAGGTTCCAGAACTGTTTAGTGAACTCCAGAACAACATGGGAAACAGGCAGTCCTGGGACTCAGTGGTTTTACACTGAGAACATCTTCCATATCACAAAATGAAGGTTTCATGCAGTATCTTGCCCCCCTTCCCTCACCTTCCAACAGCACTATCACTTCTTACCAGAGGGAAAAAAAAATTGCTCTTTAAATATTGACTTTCTCAGTCACTGCCAAGGTCAACCAGTCAGCCGTGAACCACATTTGTTGCTGCCATCTTTTACAGATCTTGAACTATGCTGCTTGCCAAAAACTATCTCCAGGGCAACAGCAAAGCTGACGTAACTATCCTGAGCTGAGATTCTAGGCATCTGAGCCAGGAATGCAGGGAACAATTGCTTCCTTCAGTGTAGGAGTCATCATTCAATGTCCTTCTAGTGACATGTCTCAATGATACCACAAACCTCTACATTCTGAGTCCTTACCCTTCACTGCAAGGCTCCCAAGCCAACTTTGCCTTGTGAAGCTAATCATCATTATCACTAACAATTAATTTAATAGTTACTACATGAGAGGCACTGTTCTAAATTAGTCTACATCTATGACTACCACTACTACCACTAATAGTAATAGCTAATACTTAGATAGCATGTATTATTTGTCAGGCACTGTTTCCAGAATTGTATTATGTGTAATCCTCGTAATATCCCTAAGAAATAGGTACCATTATTATCCCTGTTTCACAGATGAGGAAACTGCAACACAGAGTGGTTAAGTAACTTACCTGAGGACATGTCTAGCCAATGGAAAAGCTAACCTTCTAACACAGGCTGCCTAGCTCTAGAGCCTGCTGTCCACATATACATGCCCTCAGGTCTCATGGGAAAGACAGACCTGTAATAATCAATCAATAGTCCTGGTTCCTTTAAAGAGGAACTCAGGAAGGGCTTCTGAGACCTGGTCCACCTTCTCAGAGAGAGTGACTCTTGAAGGATCAGGAGGAGTTAAGTCAGGGAGGAAAGAAAAGGAAGAGCTTTCTTAACAGGGGGAATAGTACAGACACAGACCTGGGATGGGGAGGAGAGAAGAGTTTACTCAGGAAACTCTAGGCATTTCTATAAAGTTAGAGCAAAGGTCACAGAGGGGAAGAATTTAGAAATAATAGTGAAGAAGGTACTGAACCTAGTCTACACTAGTGCTGCTGCTCATCTAAAGTTGGACTGATCCTGAAAACAATGGCAGCCTCTAAAGGATAGAAGCCAAGGGGCTGTCTGTCACATGGGCTCCCTTTTCAGGAATATCCCTTGGCAATCACAAAGACATGAAAGAGAAACTAATTAGGAAGCTATCAGAGTAATCCAGGTGAGAAATGATGAAAGTTTGAACTAACACAATGTCAGTAATTATAAACACAGGAGAAAACATCCAGTCTTGAACATTTTGATATTGCTTTAATAAGAAAATACCTGTGTAGACAGGAATCCTCAAAGTTCTTTTCCCTTCAAGGATTGACTGTAGTTAACCCATTCTCCATGGACCTCATACTGTTATATCTTGAAATCAAACATAAATGAGCTCACCATTTTAAGTTTCATTACAATAAAACTCAACTGCTTAGCTGTTTTCATTATTTAATAAAATATTTAATTAACCAAATATTAACAGTTCATGTCTATCTTATAAAAAAAATCTTTATCATCACCATCCTTCTCCTCTACAACATCCTCTTTCACACGAAGCAATTTTTACCACAAAAATTTATGAAATTCTCTATTATGTCTCACCTTGGGCCATGGCTCTTCAAATAATGCCTATAACCTACCAGGAATCCAAAGGCTGTTTGACCTCTTACAAATCTGTGCAGATCAGTGACATCACACCTGGCTCATACTAGGCACTCAAAAGTTTAGTGAAAAAAAATCATGGGGTGCCTGGGTAGCTCAGTCAATTAAACATCTACTTTCAGCTCAGGTCATGATCCCATGATGGGCTTCCTACTCAATGGGGAGCCTGTTTCTCACCACCCCCCCACCTTGTGCACGTGTGCTTTCTCTCTCAAATAAATAAATAAAATCTTTTTAAAAATCAGTGATTAGGTGGCACCTATAACTGGACATGAACAACTATTATACAGTATGTCACAAATCTACATATTATCCCATTATGTTCTCACAAAAATATATGCCATTTTACCTCTTTTCTTTGGCAAGGTGTCCTAAGGGATATCTTAACTATAAAAACAGTGGCTTAGGTGATTCAGTTATGGTGGACTACAGACCAAAAGAGTTTGAGAAACTGTTAAGGTACTTGGGAGGTCTCACAGAAACCACTTCTGATAACCTTTATAATCACCAGAAAGAAGCTGGACTGGGATCATTTGAAACAGGCGATAAACATATTCCACAAATTATGAGGATTTTAGAAGATATTGGAAGAGACTGGCCCAGAAAGCTGAAGAGATTCACCTAAGGTCACAGCCAATCAGTGGCAAAACTGAGACCAGGATGCACATAATCCTTAATTCTCAGACCGGTCTTCTTTTCATTATTTCATGCTGCCTCCTCACTCTGTATAAAAATATAACTTGAAATTTGATGGTATACAAAGCCAAGGATATGCAAATAATGCTGAAATGGTAAACAAGCCTCAGAAATCCTAATTTTGGGACGCCTGGGTGGCTCAGCAGTTGAGCACCTCCCTTCAGCACATGTCATGATCCCATGGTCCTGGGATTGAGTCCTACATTGGGCTCTCTGCATGGAGCCTGCTTCTCCATCTGCCTTTGTCTCTGCCTCTATCGCTCTGTCTCTCATGAGTAAAAAAATAAAATCTTAAAAAAAGAAAAAGGAAATCCTAATGTTTAGTTCTATTTTGACACTTGTTATTGTGTGGTCACTTGATATTTTGTCTCAGGTTTCCTGTTTGTTAAAGGCAGTAAATTTAAAAAGGGGGGGGGGCATTAAATTCACCAGTTCTGCTTCTCATTATCTAGGAGACTCAACATTTTCTTTGCCATAGTTGCTTTCCCCCTACTTAGAAATCTATTCATAGCATCCCTATCTCAAGGCCCTGTCTCCAGCTCAGCCTACAATCTGTTTTTCCTCTTTCCTTTCAGAACCAAATTCCTCAGAAGAATCTATACTCACAACTGCCTATTGATAGTTCCACCTCCAGATTTCTGGGAGGTTTAAATGACATAACCAAGGCAAAGTATGTAGGCATTCATTCAACAAATATTTATTCAGCACCTCTTATGTACCAGGCAGCATTCTCAGCCTGAAGATAAAACAATGAACCAAAATAAATGTGAACTCTCATTTCCATGAGGCCGGAGAAGCCTACTTTTGAGAGTTCTCCTGCATCTCATCATTCCCCTTTGGACATTTACAATAGGGTAAATAGAGTATTGCCTCTTTGCCTTAGAACTTGAAGGAGCTGAGCACAATAGTGTAGATGAAACTACTATGAAAACTATAAAAATCAACACAAATGGAAGAGATTTTTATTAGTATTTCTCAAGCATAAACAAAGATTTGGCAAGCCAATCCCAATATTGCCTTTCCTCCTAGGGATACTGGAATCTATGATGAATTAGAATCTTCCTCAGGTATTGGATTAAGAAACCAGAGTACAACCCCAGTAAATTACCGTACTTTCTATTCGAGTCTTCAGGCTACAGAATCTGCAAATCTGTTGAAAGTGAAGTCTCCCTCTGGGATTTCCTTAACCCTCCTCAATCTGTCTTCTCTCGCTGACCTCCTCCCACTCTGTTTTTATGCATGTCTCATTACTCCCATGGGGCCATAAGCTCCTGGAGGCAAGGTATGTGTCTGGTTCACACTGTCACCATCTCTCTCTCCCAGACATGTGCTTTGACACAGAGTAGGCCTGCAAAAAGTTTTACTGGTGATTAGTCACCGGGTGTAAAGGAGAGGCTGGGCCCTCCAGAGGGCAGTGTGTATTTTGGTGTCCACCTCTTCCACTGTGTTCACTATGTTTTTCTTTTAAGCTCATCAGTGTGCTTTATAAGTAAATAGAAAATGCTAACCTAGCATATTCAAAAGAACATTTTAGCATGCAGCAATTAGGTTATCTCTCGGTTATTTATTTCTTCGGCTTGTTATTAGCTCTGCGTGGAATATTATTCTAATTATGTCAGCCCAATCAGCAGTATTGCATGTCCAGGCTCATTTCCATTAGTTTGAGCTTTGTCTTTCACACTGTGATACTAATTCAATGAGACATCAAACATTTAAATCGACCCGGGATGCCGAGGTCAGGCAGTTTTGCCCTTCCACTCTATTAGCACTCGGGTGTAATTGTGTTTGTCACTCCCCACATGACGAATAGTATCAGGGTGACTATTGGAGCACAAATGAGCAATGTGCTAATATATTATTTTGTTCTATAATATCAATATGTGTTTATTCAGTGCTCATGTTAGCCAACTTGAAACGGTCACTTTAATACAGCTGCATAAATGGCTATACTCCCAGCAAAGCAGTTACTTGGAAAATTTGCTAGACTCTCAGTGGAATTTGGTTGAAGAGAGGGAAATAAAAATGGTTGCTGGGAAAAGGAATCACAAAGGTCTCAAATTCAGAGCCTCTTATCAGCACCAGGAAGAACTTGGAAACCACAGAAGCAAACGGTAGGATGCAACATTCTTATTACCTCAGTAGTGTTTTGCAAAACTCTCCATTCTCTGATAGTTTAAAAATCAAGCAGCCTATTGTATTTGAACAAATATACATCTGACCTGCAGTTAGCTCAAGTTGTTGATCTCTATGACACTGTTTTTTAAGAGTAAGAATAATTGAAGATATTGGCAAGCAGTAAAAATAAAAGCTTTTGGAAATCTGTTTGTTTTGGTTTCCATGATAGGGTAGGCATTGGACAATGAATTTCATCTCTCAGACACCAACAAACCCTATTGTGCTACTGTTATATAATTTATCCTTAATGTGAGACTTAAATTTGAATAGTGATATAACATAGTGTTACTCATAGTCTTTTACTATATTTCACATTATAATATCAAATATATGACTAGGGAAATTGGTTTGGAAAGTAGTCCAAGCCAGTATGCTGCACAATCTCATCAGTAGGCACTGTTAATTCTAAAAACAATTCTATTTCTGAGTCTCATTGCCTTTTCACAGTCAATATAAAGGCAGATTTTGCTATGACCATGTTGTAAAGTAAAGAAGTCAGGCTTAGAAAGGACTTGATGTCCAAGTTTAAGAACCCATAGTTTCTCAGCAACAAAGCTAGAACCAAGTATGAGTTTTTAGGTTCCTGCATGTCATGACCTGTCCCAAAACCCTGAACTGCCAGCGGGAGCTTGGGTCGCCTCTGCTCTGGTACCATCTCTTATCCAGGCTGTCCTTCAATCTTGGCTCCCAGCATATTCCAAATAACCTGTGCCTGGCACTCTGCCCAGGTTGACTTATCTATCTTCTCCAAATCATAAACTTCTTGAACTAATGCTTGCATGTGCAAAGATATGCATTGAAAGAAAGTAGGAGGATAAATCATCCCTAACCTCTGCCGACAGGTTCAATGAATTACACCAATGTATGTTAATTGAAAAATCGCTCTTTATAAATATAGATAAACCTAAAAAGACACAATTAAGTACTTTTTAATAGCTTTTTTAAAACTCACCGTTGCTTTAGATGACCCTTAGATGTATTTTTATTCTATTGATTTTACCATTTTAAATATAGATGCATCTTTTAATTTACTGAGGAATTAGCTAAGAATTTCTTTCTTTTTTATTTTTTTTAATTTTTTTATTTATTTATGATAGTCACAGAGAGAGAGAGAGAGAGAGAGAGAGGCAGAGACACAGGCAGAGGGAGAAGCAGGCTCCATGCACCGGGAGCCTGATGTGGGATTCGATCCCGGGTCTCCAGGATCGCGCCCTGGGCCAAAGGCAGGCGCCAAACCACTGCGCCACCCAGGGATCCCTCTTTCTTTTTTTAAAAGAAGATTTTATTTATTTATTCATGAGAGACACAGAGAGAGGTAGAGACACAGCAGAGGGAGAAGCAGGCTCCTTGCAAGGAGCCTAATACAGGACTCGAACCCAGTACCCCAGGATCATGCCCTAAGCTAAAGGCAGACACTCAACTGCTGAGTCACCCAGCCATCCCAAATCTCTCATTTTCTGTTTGGGCCTCAGTCTGCATGTCAGAACCACCTCTAATGTAGATATCATCAAAATTTAGTGTTTCCACAGTTTAAGACACACAGTTCTAATAAATGGTTCACTGTGGAGGGAAATGGAACTTTTTACATTGAAATTACAACTGGACCAAAAAACTGAAAGCAAACTAACATACAAGAATCTGATGCTATTATTACCAGTCAATGACTTTTCAAGGAATGGGGAGGGGATTCATGTGCTTCAACACTTGTTTTTCACAACACTTCATATTTAGCCATCATACTATCTGCAATAATGAAAGTAGCACATCAGACTTTTGTTTTCAAATATTCAAGTTGAGCAGAAATGAAAGTGGAAATAAGAGACCAACTCCAAGGTAAAGAGAAGCCCTCTGAGATGCAGACACAAATCCTCTGAGTGCATAGCACTTTGGAAAGGTGACAGGAGTAGTAAATAAGCCATCGGCTGGCAACCTTTTAAAAGGAGTGGACTGGAAAGTTGACCCCTTTCTTTCTAGCATGCTGTTTCTTTGATGACCACATCTTTGCAAAGTAGAAAAGACTGAACTGCCATCTGCCAATTAGGTGGGAAGGGCTGTTAACCCTTCTTGCTACTGGTGGCCCAGCCACCATATGCATGTTGAAAAAAATTCTGACTTGGATGCCACCTCAGGCAATGACGGGCCAGATTCACTCTCATAAACATTGAGATCTGTGATCAGGGAAGCAAAATTCATCAGGTATCCTTATAACATAATTCTGATGGCATGCAAAGTATAGATAACATAAAATAATGAGACCAAAAGAAAGGGATGAAAGGCTAACAGATCACCTAAGGATCAATGATTATGTCCCACCCTTCTTTGCCCTCCTATTAAAAGAAATTAGACACAAGAAATACGGAACAAGTGCCTTTATGGGGGGAAGGTGGTACATAGTATCATAGCAGACTGGAAATAAAGGCAAGTGAAACCATAGCCAACATAATATGCAGAAGTAGCCATTTATTTATGCACTCTTTCCATTTATAAAAGATGTGTTTCAGCCTCTGGCTGCATGTACATAATAATTAGTGCTAATGAATATAAATGATACTCGCAACTCAACCTGTTTACAGAGTCTCTCCATGTCATTCAGGGAAGAATTGAGTTTGAAAATGAGATATACGCTGTGTTCTTGGGCTTGAAGATGACCCAAAGGTTACAGAAGCTAAGGATGATGAAATCAATTAACAATTAACAAGGCAAGAAGACAACCAATCCACAGAATTCAGCACTTGCAGTCTCAGGCACTGTGCAAAGGACACTCCTCTTTTCTTCATGGACATTTGTCCAGAGTAACAACTTTAAAATCACAAGAGGTCTGACAAAGAGAACAGTGAATGTAAAAAAAGGTTTAAAAGAATTATACTTCCTTAGCCAATGTGCCCTGTGGGAAAAGGAATAAACTACAGAGCTATTTAGCATTTATTTGCCAAACCGAAGAAATGTTCCCTAATCTCAAGTTTGCTTTTTGGTTATTCTTGATTACCTGAAACATAGCTGAGAACCCCAAAACAAGCTAAAAATAACTGACCTAGACATCCAAAAGTTCCTCTCCAAAGCTCACTTTATTCACAGGATAACCACTATGCTCACCTTCTAATTCTACTTATTCTTATGCCCAAACAAAGAAGGTAATCTGGTTTCCTATCTCAGAGCATGTTTGAAGCCAGAAACTCAGATATGCAAGAAGCTAACAGAAACACCACAAAGATAATGGCAACAGGTAATATATGATATGATAGAGACTGAAAAACTCCAGAAATCAGATATAAGATTTCTTGAAAATAATATCCAGGAGCTATTTAGTGTAGAGGAAAGCATCCTCACAATAACTCAATAAGTACACCCTGAAATTTTACAGTATCAAAATGGGCTGGATTATAAATGAAAAGATCACTGATATTTGATATGCTCTGTTTAATAAGAAATAAAAGGCACAACACAATTAGAAAAGATTTTTGTCTGCAGTTACATATGTACAACAAAATTTATGTGTTTTAAAAATGCCTGTCTCAGATATTTGGAAAATTCACTTACAGGACACCTCATTTTCCTGCAGACCCAAGATCCAATGCTTCGTTTCTGACATTCCTGAGAAAGCATTACTCCCTCAACATTAGATGCAGCTCCTTCCTGCCTTTGAGGATACTGCAATCCAGGATATTTCACAAGTGGAAGGATCCTGTAAGACCAACATTCTCAATTTAGAGGAAACAACTGAGCCCAGAGCAGGGACATCCCAAGGTTCCAAAATAACTTAGGGACAGAGGTGAGTGGAACTAAGGAACCAAGAATCCAAGCTTCCAGCAGTTTCCATGAAATTAAGTCCAGTGCACAAAGGACAGTGACATATTTGGCCCCTGGAAGCTGACTGTCTGCCTAGTTTATCTTTCTGAAGGAATCAGAAGGAGCCAAGTTAAGTGGCAGGAAAGACCTGGGAGAGTCAGGCAGTATGAAGAAGAAGAAAAGAAGAAAAGAAGAAGAAAGAAAGAAGAAAGAAGAAAGAAGAAAGAAGAAAGAAGAAAGAAGAAGAAGAAGAAGAAGAAGAAGAAGAAGAAGAAGAAAGAAGAAAGAAGAAGAAAGAAGAAAGAAGAAAGAAGAAGAAGAGAGAAGCAGCAGCAGTGGAGGAGGAGGATGAAGAGGAAGAAGAGAAGGAGAAGGAGGAGGAAGAGGAAGAGGAACTCTTTTCACTTGCCTGATCCTACAGCAAACTTTCACACAATTGCCTCTGTCCTTCTGTTTTTCTAAAACTATGCTTCAAATTTGCTGCATCCAGGAAGCCTACCAGGTTAGACTACTTCTAATCATTCACCACAACCCAAGTCCTCCACTGACTAGCCATATGATATCTGCCTGATTATAAGAGCTTCAATTTCTTCATCTGAAAAAATGGAGATACTAAGACCTACTTCCTAGGATGGTTGTGAAACTCAATGAGATAATATGTGAAGAACCTAGCACAACACAGACAATAATATAAAAATAAAATTAAAATAGGAGGTACTTGGTTAAAGGTTGGTATTAGTACATTGCAACAGCAAATGTGTCTCTACAACTAAGTTGCTGTGTGCCTCTAGGTAGGTTGCTTTAGCATAATGATATTACATTTAGCTTTATTACTTTGGTGTTATTTTGGTCTCACCCACCATGAGCTCCTTGGAGACCAGGGCTGATCCATGCATATGTCTTTGCATGTGGGTTGAGGTACTCCCCTCATTTTTCTATCTTCCCTCACTAAATTTGGAGTTTCTTATGAGTATGGTGGTCACAGACCAACTACCAGCAGCTGACTATGCCTGAGCTGATAAATAGTAACTAACACTCTGTTGTTACAGTCATTGTTACAATCATTTATGAGACAATTTCACATACAGAATTTCATTTGATCCTTGCAATTACCCTGGAAGGTGAGCAGGACACTTACTATTATCCTCATCTTAGAGAAGAGGCGAAAACACAGGCTTGGACAGGGAGAATAGCTTGCCTCTCACCTTGAGTGGTGCTGATACAGTTTTGGAATCAGAAGCACTCTTGTCTGGCTCATCAGTTTTCAATAGAGGATATTAATCCTTCCCCAAGATGATCTTTAAAACTATGATTGTTACTGTAGGTGGAAGATTCTGTGATGTGTGAATGGAGGTCTAGGTTCTCAGATTCCCCATGAAAGACTGACGTGAGGATCTGTGCTCAAATAAAGACAGCCAAAAGGAAAACAGCAAGCACAAAGCAGTTTATTAAGGACAGCACACTCTAGATGGGAGAGCAGGTAGGCCCAGAGATGGCAACTGTACCAGCGGTAGGGGTGTCTTTTCTTTTTATGTTCACCTAAGTTATGAGTCACAGCTAGGGTGGTCTCCAACTGAGGCTGTTTCCAATCATCTAAGGACTCCTCCTAGTTGCCAAGAGGGATAGTTTTTGGCCCAGCAAGGTTCTTGATGGAACTGTCATGGGTGTCTTCTCCCAGTGAGGGTGGGGTGGGGGGTGGGGGTGTTAAAACCACAAAGTAAATATATTATAATGAAGTTATAGGTTATTGTAGGACACAGGCTGGAAAGAATCGTGCATGCTCTGCACCTGCTATTCTTGATCTGAAAGCTCCAGGAAGTGGGAAGCCACGAAACCACTGTTTACCACCATCCTTTCCTCCAATTCATATCTAGCTAAACTGCCTACTTGATCAAATGCTGCCATGCAGTGTCCACCCAATGAAGAGTTTCTAAAACATATTTCTCTATGTTTTTAGCACCTACAACTACTGGGTGGCTCAGTCGGTTAAATGGCTGCCTTTGGCTCAGGTCATGAACTCAGGGTCCTGGGATGGAGCCCCACATTCTCCCTTTCCTCTGCTCCTCCTCCTCCCCCACTCATGCTTTCTCTCTTGTTCTCTCAAATAAAATCTTAAAAAAAAAATCTGGCCCATAGCATCTTTTGATATGGTCTGCAAGTTAAGGATTTTAAAGGGCTACGAAAACCAAAACAAACAAACAAATAAGAACATGTACCAGACATGTATATGGCCCATAAAGCTGAAAATATTTACTATCTGACCCATTAAAGAAAATGTTTGCTGGTCCCTGCATCAAATTGTAGTTTTTCCTGCTGTGGCAGCCTAGAAGCTTAGAGCTCAATCTGTGGCTCTTTTCCAGCAATTGAACAGAACTTCATGTGATTTATTTTAGGAATTTCATTCTGACCTCCATTTTGCTCTCAAAGGAAATATTTACTGTGACTCTTTTGATGCTCAAGAAATTAGGATCACCACTCATGACCCTAAAACTCAAACCATTACACTTCTCAGTTCCTTTTTTACCAAGTAATACTTAAAACAGACATCCTCATCTTGTACTCTACCCCAGTATATCCTTAAGCCTTTCCCCTTTCACATGATTCAGGCTTAAGGATGCTTCAAAATGTTCTACCTACTAATTTTTTAACTTATGTCAAATGTTTTAAGTTGTACCATAATAATCATTCTTGAAAATTACTGAATCCTTTTGAGGATAAAGATTTAAGGGCTCTACATTAAATAACTTCCTTAGAACTGCCCAGGTAGCACAGAGTGGGCTTGAATCCAGCTTACCTCATTCCATATCCAGGGCTTCTTACCACTATCCCTAAAAGGTAAGAAGGTTATAAATGGAAACAGTTAAACACTGAAACCTGTTACTTAGTGACCTCTGCAGTGGTACAGCCCATTATCCTAGTAGGACTATCCTGAAGGAGCCATTTGGGCTTTCTCTTACACCACCATAGAAGGTACACACACCACTCAGCATTCTTGAGTTTTGGGTTGTTCTCTACCTACCTATGCACCATTTCAAAGGAAGAGAGTGGGTCAAAAAACCTATTCCTAATTATGTGAAAAGAATTGCTGGAATTTGGGACCAAACAGCTGGGTTTCTGTTCTGCCCTCACCACTCACCAGCAATATAACCTTGGACTAGTCATGCACCATCTCTGACTCCTTCCTTGTCTGTAGAAGGGGCTTATACCTAACTTCACATTCTCCTAGAGCTGTCATGAATTGCATAGGCAAGTGTGGGTAATAAATAAATAAAGCGCTTGGTAACTTTTGGAAGCCATGTACCACCATAAAAGATTGTAGTCACAGGAACAGCTGTTCTGCAATCAGCCAGAGATACTTAGAGCTAATCATTCCCCCACCACCCCTGCCATCAGCTCAGCTACTCTAAGAATTTGGACAACTGGGCTTTTCAGGAAAAAGAAAGTTCTGTATTTTTCTTTACTTCATTCCCTGAACCTGCAGGGACTGGACGAACCCTTTATTTACAGAAAAATCAGTAGACAACACATACACCCAAAAGGCTTTAAATGACACCCTACCTCTCCATTGGAAGATCTTTGATTTTAAAGAAACAGGGCAAAAAAAGTCCTTACCCATGCTGCCAATTAGATGAGACAGAGGAGTCTGGAATACAAAGTGATATTGATCCCATTCTGGCTCCAGGGAATGGCCAGGATAACCTTACACATTATCCACTTCAAATTTCCGTGATTATGTCCTGCATATATTATATACTCCCACACAGAATAAACATATTATTTGTGTGTTTTATTTTCCCTCCCCAAGCTCAGTAATTAAGCCCCTGTGTATTGAATCTATTCACTTGAGAACATGCCTTTCATTTGACAGATCAAAAGATTAAGCATATATTTTTCCTCTTCTCTCAGACCAGCCATTGCCTCTAAGGAGTATTGACTTCCTTCCTTAAAATTGCTATTCTGTTGGGGAGTTTTCACCTTGGGACTAAAGAACACCTTTTACCCTTAGGCTTGGTCAAAGCACTGGCTGGTCCAAAAGAGAGAAGTGAAACCACTAGGGCCACCATCATTTGTAAGCAGAAGAGTCTGTGTAGCAACATTTCAGAACTGCTGCTAAAACTAAAAGGAAAAGTTCTAGCTAGTTGCAAGGGCTGCTCTAAGGCCTTTACTGGCTCCATGCACTCTTGCTTTCTTGGAAGTCCTATCCCTCTCACATGATATAGAATACACAGGAACCCACACTTATGATTTGCATAAAATTATATGAATTGAAATGGAGTGCAGTTGATAAACAGGTTTCATTTTGTAAAAGCTTAAACCTTTATTAATATCAATTTTATAGTTTATAATTTTTCATTCAGTAATTTTCTTCCAGAATTCCGATGTTTTATTGAGCTCTTGCAAATTCCAAAGTCTCAGACTCTGGTTTACGGATCCAGTGGTTATTAAATGGCCCATTACCAATTATCACTGCTTGGGCTCTAACAGAAGGTTTTGAAAGAAGCATGGAAGGTATGAGAAGGGCCTAGAGCACATGGAATGGAAGAATATAGGACTAAAACTCTTTGGTTATGACAGTAAGTGTCTTACTTCCTATTCTCCTAGAACCAAGTTTTCTGCCAAATATTGGGAAAAAGTGTATTTGAAGTTGCTGTATCTTTTACTATTGACCTTATAAATCTTCGCAAATATGGTGACATATCATAATGATACTGTAAGGAGCACTGTGCTAGGGACTATGACTTCCAGCTAAAGTTTCAGGCCTAGATGTACCTACTAGCCACTTTGTAGCACCACAGAAATGCCTTGTATCTTGGGCAATACAGATTTCCTGAGCCTCATTCATCCAAAAAGCAGGTATAATTCCATCTGATCGTCCATAGCATTGTGGTAAGCATGAAATACTATGAGATGGGTGAAAATTCTTTGAAAACTTTAAACTGCTAATTTTAAAATGCAAAAGAATATTATGAGAGAGATCATGATGAGCTAGTCATGCTGTAATTCATAGGATATACAGTTTTACATGAAGGCAATGTACTCTCACATTGACTCATCATTCTTTGTGGAAACAATTCCCCTGCTCTTTTTTTAAGATGTATTTTTAAATTCAAGTTTGATTAACATACAGGATTATATTAGTTTCAGGTGTACAATAATTCAACAATTCTATACATTACTCAGTGCTCATCAAGGTAAGTATACTCTTAATACCCTTGATATAGTTCACCCATCCCTCTACCTCCTTTATGGCAACCACCTGTTTATTCTCTATATTTAAAAGTCTCTTTTCTTCTGTTAGTTTGTTTTGTTCTTAAATTCCACATATGAGTGAAATCATATGGTATTTGTCTCTGACTTCTTTCGCTTAGTATTATACAATCTAGGTCAATCCATGTTGTTGCAAGAGGCAAAATTTCATTCTTTTTATGGCTGGGTAATACTCTATTCTATATATTATCTTCTTTATCTGTTCATCTACTGATCAACACTTGGGTTGCTGCCATATCCTGGCTACTGTAAATAACGTTGCAATAAACACAGGGATGCATATATTTTTTCAAATCAGTGTTTTCAATTTCAAACCCAGTAATGGAATTTACTGGATATATGGTAATTCTGTTTTTAATTTTCTGAAGAACCTCCATACTGTTTTCCACAGTGGCTGCAACAATTTGCATTCCCACCAATATTGCAAGAGAGTTCCCTTTTCTCCACATGCTCACCAATACTTGATATTTCTTGTTTTATTTTAGCCATTCTGACAGTCAAAAACAGTTCATTATGGTTTGAATTTGTATTACTCTGATGATTAGTGATGTTGAGCATTTTCCATGTGTCTGTTTGGCCATCTGTATGCCACCTTTGGAAAAATGTCTATTCAGGTCCTTTGTCCATTTCCTAATCGGATTATTTGTGGGGTTTTTGGTGTTGAGTTGCAGAAGTTCTTTATATATCTTGAATATTAACCCTTATTTGATATATCATTTACAACAAATATCTTCTCATATTCAGTAGGCTGCCTTTTGGTTGATGATTTCCCTCACTGTCCAAACTTTTTATTTAGATGTAGTCCCAATAATTTAATTTGCTTTTGTTTCCCTTGCCAGAGGAGACATATCTAGAAAAACATTTTTAGAGTTGATGTCAAAGAAATTATTGCTTATTAGGAACTTTATAGTTCCAGGTCTCACATTTAGGTCTTTAATCCATTTTGAGATTTCTGAGTGAGTGATATAAGAAAGTGGTCCAATTTCATTCTTTTGCATGTAGCTATCCAGTTTTCCCAAGACCATTTGTCGAAGATACCATCTTCTTCCCATTGTAAATCCCTGCCTCCTTTGTCACAGATTAACTGACCATAAAAAATGGGTTTATTTCTGGTCTCTCTGTTGTGTTTCATTACGTATGTGCCAATTTTTGTGCCAATACCATATGGTTTTGATTACTACAGCTTTGTAGCCTATCTTGAAATTTGGGATTATGATACCTCCAGCTTTGTTCTTCTTTTTAAAGACTGCTTTGGGTACTCAGGGTCTTTTGTGGTTCTACACAGATATCAGGATTTTTCTAGTTTTGTGGAAAATACTACTGGTATTTTGATACTGATTGTACTGAATCTATAGATTGCTTTGAGTGATGGACAGCTTAATACTATTGGTTCTTCTAATCCATGAGCATGGAATGTCTTTCCATTGTTTGCTTAATCCTAAATTTCTTTCATCAGTATTTCATAGTTTTTGGATTACAGGTCTCTCACTTCCGGGGTTAAATTTATTCCTATGCATTTTATTCTTTTGGTGCAATTGTTAATGAGATTACTTTCTTAATTTATCTTTCTGTTCCTTCATTATTAGTGTATAGGAATACACAGATTTCTGTATGTAGATTTGTATCCTGTGACTTTACTAAATTCATTTATCAGTCTAGTAGTTTTTTGGTGGACTCCTTA
This sequence comes from Canis lupus familiaris, assembly GCF_011100685.1. Classification (NCBI taxonomy): domain Eukaryota; kingdom Metazoa; phylum Chordata; class Mammalia; order Carnivora; family Canidae; genus Canis; species Canis lupus. The sequence continues at coordinate 23,704 of NW_023330873.1, read as the reverse complement.
GGGTTTTCCAATATATATATATTATATATACATATAATCATGTTATCTGCAAATAGCAAAAATCTTACTTCTTCCTTACCAGTATGGATGCCTTTTATTTCTTTTTCTTATCTGACTGCTGTGGCTAGGACCTCCAGTACTATGTGGAATAAAAGTGGTATGCAAGTGGACATTCCTGGGTTGATTCTGATCTAGAATCGCTGAGTATAATAAGTTCAGCTGTGGGTTTCATAGATGGCCTTTATAATGTTGAGGTATGTTCCCTCTAAACAAACTTTATTGAGAGTTTTTATCATGAATGGATGTTGTACTTTGCCAAAATCTTTTTTCTGCAGCTAATGAGATGACATATGGTTTTTATCCTTACTCTTGTCAATGTGATATATCATGTGATATATTGATGTACTGAATCACCCTTATATCCCTGGAACAAATCCCACTTGATCCAGTTTTCCCAAGACCCACTTGATCATGGCGGGATTTTTTTTTCATGTTTTGTTGGATTAGGTTTACTAGTATTTTGTTGAAGATTTTTACATCTATGTTCATCAGAGATATTGGCCTGTACTTTTCTTTTGTAGTATCTTTATCTGGTTTTGGTATCAGGATAATGCTGGTTTCATAAAATGAATTTGGAGTTTCCTTCTATTTTTGGCATAATTTGAGAATAGGTATTAATGCTTCTTTAAGTTTGGTAGAATTCACCTATGAAGCCATTTGGTCCTGGACTTTTGTTTGTTGGGAGTTTTTTTTTTTTTTAAGATTTATTCACTAGAGAGAGAGAAAAAAAAACACAGGATGGGAGGACAGAGGGAGAGGGAGAGAGAGAATCTCAAGAAGACCCCCCTGCTGAGCATGGAGCTGAATGTGGGGCTTGATCCCATAATCCTGAGATCATGACCTGAGCTGATATCAAGAGTTGGATGTTTAACCAACTGCTCTTGTTGAGATTTTTTTTGATTATTGACCCAATTTCATTGCTAGTGATCAGTCTGTTCAAATCTTCTATTTCTTCCTGTTTCAGTTTAGGAAGGTTATATATTTCCAGGAATTTATACATTTCTTCTAGGTTGTTCAATTTCTTGGCATAACATTTTCATAATATTCTCTTACAATCCTAGGGCACCTAGGTGGCTCAGTCAGTAAGTGTCTGCCTTTAACTCAGGTCATTATCCCAGGGTCCTGGAATCAAGCCCCACATTGGGCTCGCTGCTCAACAGGGAGTCTGCTTCTCCCTCTCCCTGCTTTTTGTGGTCTGTCTCGCTCTTTCTCTCTCAATAAATAAATAAAATCTTTAAAAAAAAATATTCTCTTACACTCCTTTTGTATCTCTGGGATGTTGGTTGTTATTTCTTCCATTTGATTTTTTTTTTTTTTTTTTTTTTTTTTTTTTTTACCTGAGTCCTCTCTTTTCTTTTAAAGTTACCTGGCTGGGGCTGCGCGTCCCGGGAGCAGCTCGGAGGCGGCTCTGGCAGAGGAAGAGGCTCCAGGAGCAGCTCGGAGGGGCTCGGGAGGCGAATCCAACAGCGCAGGCCCAGGAGCACTGGGCGCCGGGGACACAGCCCAGGATCCAGCCTCCCCCGGGACAGGCAGAGGCCGGGAGGGCCCAGGACCACAAGGACGCTCCTGCCCGGAGCTGAACAGATCAGCGGCCCCGCCCGGAGCCTCCGGCCCTGCGGACGGAGAGCTCTGTAGTTACTGCGGGAGCTGAATCCAGGGGCTCCGAGCTGGCCCCGCACTGAGTTCCTGGCCTGGCCCCTCCTCCCTCCGGTAAACAACCCCCACTGAGCCCTGCACCAGGCAGGGGCAGAGCAGCTCCCCCAAGTGCTAACACCTGAAAATCAGCACAACAGGCCCCTCCCCCAGAAGACCAGCTAGACGGACAAGTTCCAGGGGAAGTCAAGGGACTTAAAGTAACAGAATCAGAAGATACTCCCCTGGTTTTTTTTGTTTTTTTTTGTTTGTTGTTTTGCTTTTTGATTTGTTTCTTCCCCCACCCCCTTTTTTCCCTTTCTTTTTCTCTTTTTTTCTTTTTTTTTTTTTTTTTTTTTTTTTTTCTCTTTCTCTCTCTCTTTTTCTTTTCTTTTTTTCTTCTCTTTTCCCAATACAACTTGCTTTTGGCCACTCTGCACTGAGCAAAATGACTAGAAGGAAAACCTCACCTCAAAAGAAATCAGAAACAGTCCTCTCTCCCACAGAGTTACAAAATCTGGATTACAATTCAATGTCAGAAAGCCAATTCAGAAGCACTATTATACAGCTACTGGTGGCTCTAGAAAAAAGTATAAAGGACTCAAGAGACTTCATGACTGCAGAATTTAGAGCTAATCAGGCAGAAATTAAAAATCAATTGAATGAGATGCAATCCAAACTAGAAGTCCTAACGACGAGGGTTAACGAGGTGGAAGAACGAGTGAGTGACATAGAAGACAAGTTGATAGCAAAGAGGGAAACTGAGGAAAAAAGAGACAAACAATTAAAAGACCATGAAGATAGATTAAGGGAAATAAACGACAGCCTGAGGAAGAAAAACCTACGTTTAATTGGGGTTCCCGAGGGCGCCGAAAGGGACAGAGGGCCAGAATATGTATTTGAACAAATTCTAGCTGAAAACTTTCCTAATCTGGGAAGGGAAACAGGCATTCAGATCCAGGAAATAGAGAGATCCCCCCCTAAAATCAATAAAAACCGTTCAACACCTCGACATTTAATAGTGAAGCTTGCAAATTCCAAAGATAAAGAGAAGATCCTTAAAGCAGCAAGAGACAAGAAATCCCTGACTTTTATGGGGAGGAGTATTAGGGTAACAGCAGACCTCTCCACAGAGACCTGGCAGGCCAGAAAGGGCTGGCAGGATATATTCAGGGTCCTAAATGAGAAGAACATGCAACCAAGAATACTTTATCCAGCAAGGCTCTCATTCAAAATGGAAGGAGAGATAAAGAGCTTCCAAGACAGGCAGCAACTAAAGAATATGTGACCTCCAAACCAGCTCTGCAAGAAATTTTAAGGGGGACTCTTAAAATTCCCCTTTAAGAAGAAGTTCAGTGGAACAGTCCACAAAAACAAGACTGAATAGATATCATGATGACACTAAACTCATATCTCTCAATAGTAACTCTGAATGTGAACGGGCTTAATGACCCCATCAAAAGGCGCAGGGTTTCAGACTGGATAAAAAAGCAGGACCCATCTATTTGCTGTCTACAAGAGACTCATTTTAGACAGAAGGACACCTACAGCCTGAAAATAAAAGGTTGGAGAACCATTTACCATTCGAATGGTCCTCAAAAGAAAGCAGGGGTAGCCATCCTTATATCAGATAAACTAAAATTTACCCCGACTGTAGTGAGAGATGAAGAGGGACACTATATCATACTTAAAGGATCTATTCAACAAGAGGACTTAACAATCCTCAATATATATGCCCGAATGTGGGAGCTGCCAAATATAAAATCAATTATTAACCAAAGTGAAGAAATACTTAGATAATAATACACTTATACTTGGTGACTTCAATCTAGCTCTTTCTATACTCGATAGGTCTTCTAAGCACAAATCTCCAAAGAAACGAGAGCTTTAAATGATACACTGGACCAGATGGATTTCACAGATATCTACAGAACTTTACATCCAAACTCAACTGAATACACATTCTTCTCAAGCGCACATGGAACTTTCTCCAGAATAGACCACATATTGGGTCACAAATCGGGTCTGAACCGATACCAAAAGATTGGGATTGTCCCCTGCATATTCTCAGACCATAATGCCTTGAAATTAGAACTAAATCACAACAAGAAGTTTGGAAGGACCTCAAACACGTGGAGGTTAAGGACCATCCTGCTAAAAGATAAAGGGTCAACCAGGAAATTAAGGAAGAATTAAAAAGATTCATGGAAACTAATGAGAATGAAGATACAACCGTTCAAAATCTTTGGGATGCAGCAAAAGCAGTCCTAAGGGGGAAATACATCGCAATACAAGCATCCATTCAAAAACTGGAAAGAACTCAAATACAAAAGCTAACCTTACACATAAAGGAGCTAGAGAAAAAAAGCAAATAGATCCTACACCCAAGAGAAGAAGGGAGTTAATAAAGATTCGAGCAGAACTCAACGAAATCGAGACCAGAAGAACTGTGGAACAGATCAACAGAACCAGGAGTTGGTTCTTTGAAAGAATTAATAAGATAGATAAACCATTAGCCAGCCTTATTAAAAAGAAGAGAGAAGACTCAAATTAATAAAATCATGAATGAGAAAGGAGAGATCACTACCAACACCAAGGAAATACAAACGATTTTAAAAACATATTATGAACAGCTATACGCCAATAAATTAGGCAATCTAGAAGAAATGGACGCATTCCTGGAAAGCCACAAACTACCAAAACTGGAACAGGAAGAAATAGAAAACCTGAACAGGCCAATAACCAGGGAGGAAATTGAAGCAGTCATCAAAAACCTCCCAAGACACAAGAGTCCAGGGCCAGATGGCTTCCCAGGGGAATTTTATCAAACGTTTAAAGAAGAAACCATACCTATTCTCCTAAAGCTGTTTGGAAAGATAGAAAGAGATGGAGTACTTCCAAATTCGTTCTATGAGGCCAGCATCACCTTAATTCCAAAACCAGACAAAGACCCCACCAAAAAGGAGAATTACAGACCAATATCCCTGATGAACATGGATGCAAAAATTCTCAACAAGATACTGGCCAATAGGATCCAACAGTACATTAAGAAAATTATTCACCATGACCAAGTAGGATTTATCCCTGGGACACAAGGCTGGTTCAACACCCGTAAAACAATCAATGTGATTCATCATATCAGCAAGAGAAAGCATTTGACAAAATACAGCATCCATTCCTGATCAAAACTCTTCAGAGTGTAGGGATAGAGGGAACATTCCTCGACATCTTAAAAGCCATCTATGAAAAGCCCACAGCAAATATCATTCTCAATGGGGAAGCACTGGGAGCCTTTCCCCTAAGATCAGGAACAAGACAGGGATGTCCACTCTCACCACTGCTATTCAACATAGTACTGGAAGTCCTAGCCTCAGCAATCAGACAACAAAAAGACATTAAAGGCATTCAAATTGGCAAAGAAGAAGTCAAACTCTCCCTCTTCGCCGATGACATGATACTCTACATAGAAAACCCAAAAGTCTCCACCCCAAGATTGCTAGAACTCATACAGCAATTCGGTAGCGTGGCAGGATACAAAATCAATGCCCAGAAGTCAGTGGCATTTCTATACACTAACAATGAGACTGAAGAAAGAGAAATTAAGGAGTCAATCCCATTTACAATTGCACCCAAAAGCATAAGATACCTAGGAATAAACCTAACCAAAGATGTAAAGGATCTATACCCTCAAAACTATAGAACACTTCTGAAAGAAATTGAGGAAGACACAAAGAGATGGAAAAATATTCCATGCTCATGGATTGGCAGAATTAATATTGTGAAAATGTCAATGTTACCCAGGGCAATATACACGTTTAATGCAATCCCTATCAAAATACCATGGACTTTCTTCAGAGAGTTAGAACAAATTATTTTAAGATTTGTGTGGAATCAGAAAAGACCCCGAATAGCCAGGGGAATTTTAAAAAAGAAAACCATATCTGGGGGCATCACAATGCCAGATTTCAGGTTGTACTACAAAGCTGTGGTCATCAAGACAGTGTGGTACTGGCACAAAAACAGACACATAGATCAGTGGAACAGAATAGAGAATCCAGAAGTGGACCCTGAACTTTATGGGCAACTAATATTCGATAAAGGAGGAAAGACTATCCATTGGAAGAAAGACAGTCTCTTCAATAAATGGTGCTGGGAAAATTGGACATCCACATGCAGAAGAATGAAACTAGACCACTCTTCACCATACACAAAGATAAACTCAAAATGGATGAAAGATCTAAATGTGAGACAAGATTCCATCAAAATCCTAGAGAGAACACAGGCAAACACCCTTTTTGAACTCGGCCACAGTAACTTCTTGCAAGATACATCCACGAAGGCAAAAGAAACAAAAGCAAAAATGAACTATTGGGACTTCATCAAGATAAGAAGCTTTTGCACAGCAAAGGATACAGTCAACAAAACTAAAGACAACCTACAGAATGGGAGAAGATATTTGCAAATGACATATCAGATAAAGGGCTAGTTTCCAAGATCTATAAAGAACTTATTAAACTCAACACCAAAGAAACAAACAATCCAATCATGAAATGGGCAAAAGACATGAAGAGAAATCTCACAGAGGAAGACATAGACATGGCCAACATGCACATGAGAAAATGCTCTGCATCACTTGCCATCAGGGAAATACAAATCAAAACCACAATGAGATACCACCTCACACCAGTGAGAATGGGGAAAATTAACAAGGCAGGAAACAACAAATGTTGGAGAGGATGCGGAGAAAAGGGAACCCTCTTACACTGTTGGTGGGAATGTGAACTGGTGCAGCCACTCTGGAAAACTGTGTGGAGGTTCCTCAAAGAGTTAAAAATAGACCTGCCCTACGACCCAGCAATTGCACTGTTGGGGATTTACCCCAAAGATACAGATGCAATGAAACGCCGGGACACCTGCACCCCGATGTTTCTAGCAGCAATGGCCACAAGCCAAACTGTGGAAGGAGCCTCGGTGTCCATCGAAAGATGAATGGATAAAGAAGATGTGGTTTATGTATACAATGGAATATTCTCAGCTATTAGAAATGACAAATACCCACCATTTGCTTCAACGTGGATGGAACTGGAGGGTATTATGCTGAGTGAAGTAAGTCAGTCGGAGAAGGACAAACATTATATGTTCTCATTCATTTGGGGAATATAAATAATAGTGAAAGGGAATAAGGGAAGGGAGAAGAAAGTGTGGGAAATATCAGAAAGGGAGACAGAACATAAAGACTCTAACTCTGGGAAACGAACTAGGGGTGGTGGAAGGGGAGGAGGGGGGGGTGAGGGTGAATGTGTGACGGCACTGAGGGGGGCACTTGACGGGATGAGCACTGGGTGTTATTCTGTATGTTGGTAAATTAAACACCAATAAAAAATAAATTTATTATAAAAAAAAATAAAGTTACCTGGCTAAAGACTGATCAATTTCATTGATCTTTTTAAAAAACTAGCTCCTGTTTTAATTGATCTGTTTTATTATTTTTTTTTTTAGTCTCTATTTCATTTTTTCTGCTCTAATCTTTATTTTTCCTTCCCTCTAGTGTCTTTGGGCTTTGTTGTTTTTTTTCTAGTTCCTTTAGGTGGGAGGTTAGAGTGTTTGAGATTTTTCTTGCTTCTTGAGGTAGGCTTGTACTGCTATAATCTGCCGTCTCAGAACAGATTTGTTGCATCCCAAAGACTGTGGACCATCAGGTTTTCTTCTGATTTGTCTTCATGTATTTTTTGATTTCCTCTTTTATTTCCTGATTAACCCATTCATAATTTATGTTTTTTATTAAATATTATATTTTAGTGTGTACTATACACTTTTCACAATTTTAATATATAAGCAAATTTTTACTGTTACCATTTTGTGGGATTCATTCTGTTTTTAAAGAAAATATATGATCTGTTCACAAACGAATTTATTTTTTTCAAATTTTCATTTAAATTCTAGTTAGTTAACATATTGTGTAATACTGGGTTCAGAAAAAAAAATACTGGGTTCAGGGTAGAATTTATTTTTTTATTTTTATTTTTTCAGGGTAGAATTTAATTATTCATCACTTACCTATAATACCTAGTGCTCATCATAACAAGTGCCCTCCTGGGGGCACCTGGGTGGCTCAGTGGTTGAATGTCTACCTTTGGCCCAGGTTATGATGTCAGGGTCCCGGGATCAAGTCCTGCATCAGGCTCCCCAGAAGGAGCCTGCTTCTCCCTCTGCCTGTCTCTGCCTCTGTCTCTCCTGAATAAATAAAATCTTTAAAAAAAATAAGTGCCCTCCTTAATACCCACCACCTATTTAGCCCACCTCCCACCACTGCCCTTCATCAACCCTGTTTATTGTCTATCATTAAGAGTCTTTTATGGTTTGTTTCCCTGCCTCCTTTTTTCTTTTCTCTCTACCCGTATGTTCATCCATTTTCTTTTAAATTCCATATGAATGAGATCATATGGTATTTGCCTTTCTTTGACTTATTTCACTTAGCATAATGTACTCTAGCTCCATTCACATCATAGCAAATGACAAGATTTCATTCTTTTTGATGGCTAATATTCCATTGTATGTGGGAACACCACATCATCTTTACCCATTCATCAGTCAATGGACATTTGGGCTCTTTACATAGTTTGGCTATTGTTGATAATGCTGCTAAAACAACAGGGTGCATGTACCCTTTGGAATTTCTATTTTTGTATCCTTTGGGTAAATACCTAGTACTACAATTGCTGGGTCGTGGGTAGTTAGTTCTAATTTTAACTTTCTGAGGAACCTCCATACTATTTTCCACAGTGACTAGTCTAGTCTTGTCTAGTCTTCATTCCCACCAACAGTGTAAGAGGACTCCCCTTTCTCCACATCCTTGGCAATATCTGTTGTTTCCTGTGTTGCTAATTTTAGCCATTCTGACTGGTGTGAGGTGGTATCTCATTGCGGTTTTGATTTATATTTCCCTGATGCCAAGTGATATTGAGCATTTTTTCACGTGTCTGTTGGCTATCGGATGTCTCTTCTTTGGAGAAATGTTGTTCATGTCTTCTATCCATTTCTGAACTGGATTTTTGGTTTTTGGGTATTGGATTTGATAAGTTATTTATAGATTTTTGGATTCTAACCCTTTATCAGATACATCATTTGTTAGTCTCTTCTCTCATTCTGTAGGTTGCTCTTTAGTTTTTTTTTTTTTTTTACTCTTTCCTTCACTGTGCAGAATATTTTTATCCTGATGAAGTCCCAGCAGCTTTTTTGTTTTTTTTCCCTTGCCTCCAGCAACATGTCTAGTACTTTTTGTACTTGTTGAGGGCTGATTTGTGACCTAATACGTGATCTATTCTGGAGGAGGTTCCATGTGCACTCAAAAAGAATGTGTATTCTGCTGCTTTAGGATGAAATGTTCTGAAATATTCTGTTAAGTCCATCTGGTACAGTGTGGCATTCAAAGCCATGGTTTGTTTCCTTGTTGATTTTCTTCTTAGATGATCTGTCCATTGCTGTAAGTGCTGTGTTAAAGTTTCCTATTATTATACTATTATCAATGAGTTTCTTTATGTCTGTTATTAATTGACTTATATATTTGGGTGCTCCCAAGTTGGGGGTATAAATACATACAATTATTAGATCTTCTTGATGGAGATACCCTTAATTATGATATAGTGCCCTTCTTCTTCATCTCGCTACAGTCTATATCAAGTTTGTCTGATATAAGTATGGCTACTCTGGCTTTCTTTCGACAGCCATTAGCATGATAGATGGTTCTCTATGCCCTCACTTTCAGTCTGCAGGTATCCTTAGGTCTAAAATGAGTCTCTTGTAAACAGCATCTTGTTTTTTTATCCATTCTGATAGCCTATGTTTTTCAACTGGAGCATTTAGTCCATTTACTTTCAGAGTGATTATGATAGATGTGAATTGTGTTACCTGTAAAATTGACAATTCTGGTGGTGTTCACTGTTCCTTTCTAGTCTTTGTTGCTTTTGGTCTTTTTCCTCATCTAAAGAGTCCCCTTTAATATTTTTTGCAAGGTTGGTCTACTAGTCAAAAACTCCTTTAGTTTTTGTTGTCTTGGAAACTCTTTACCTCTTCTTATTCTTAATGACAACCTTGCTGGAGAAAATATCTTTAGTTGCATATTTTCCCATTAACATGTTGAACATACACCATGCTGTTCTCTTCCAGCTTGGCAAGTTTCTGGGGGCACATCTACTATGAAGCTAATTTGTCTTCTCTTGTAGGTTGAGGACTTTTTTCCCCTTGATTTCAGGATTTATTCCTTGCCTGTGTATTTTGTGAATTTGACTTTGTGAATATGTCTTGGTGATGGCCACCATTGGTTGAATTAAATGGGAGTTCTCTGTACTTCCTTAATTTCAATGTCTGTTTCCTTCCCTGGGTTAGGGAAGTTTTCAGCTATAATTTCTCAAATAAACCTTCTGTCCCTTCTTTCTCTTCTTCTGGGACTCCTAAGACAAGAATGCTAATACACTCTAAGGAATTGCTGAGTTCCCTAAGTCTACATTTGTGATCCAATACCTTTCCTTTTTTTTTGTTTCATTACTTTCCATAATTTTATCTTCTATATCACTGATTCATCCTTCTGCTTCTTTCACCCTCATTGTCATTGCATCCAGAAAGTTTTAGGTCTCAATTATAGCATTTTTAATTTTGGTCTGACTAGGTTTTAGTTCTTTTATCTCTGCAGTAAGGGATTCTCTAGTGTCTTTGATGCTTTTCTCAAGCCCAGCTAGTGTCTTTTTGACTGTTGTTTTAAATTCTGGTTTAGGAATCTTACTTATATCTCTATGGACTAAACCCCTGACCATTACTTCTTCTTGTTCTCTCTTTTGGGATGAATTCCTCCATATTGTCATTATGTCTAGGTCACTGTTTTTTGTGTGACTGTTGGAAAGCCTATTATATCCCTATTTCTGAGAGTAATGGCCATATAAGAAGAAAGTCCTACACTGTCTTGGGTCTGGTGCTTCATAAGGTGTTTCAGAGTATACAGTCTGCTGTTGTGTTTTGGGCTGCTCCTTCCTTCATGTCAGTCCTCTGTAGGGTTTCTCCTTGCCTTCAGTGGGGGTATTTGGACCTTGTCCACATGTGGCAAGTTTTTAACAAGGTATGTTTTGGTCTGCTTATTAAAAGAAGCTAGACCCTATTTTCCCTGGAGCTGAATCTTTGCAGCATTCTATGATCAATAGATGCAGTGTGTGTTGAAGGGTTTATGCTGGTCTTCTGGGGGAGGGGCCTGCTGCACTGCTTCTCAGGTGGACCTGCCCTTGTGAAGACACACTACAGGGTGCAGGGGTACAGAGCGTGGTGTAAGCAGATACAGCTTCCATTGGAGGCTCAGGGTTGTGAGATCAAGCCCACATGGGGCTTCACATTCAGTGAGGAGTCTACTTGAATTTCTCTCCCCCTCCTCTCCTTCTGCCCACCTCCCCCTGCCCACTCTCTCTCTCTAAAACAAATTAATCCTAAAAAAAAAGATAATTGTACTCTTAATCCCCTTCACCTATTTCACCCATTCTCCCCCACCAACTTCTCCTTTGGTAACCATCTGTTCTCCAGAATTAAGAGTATGGTTTTGAATTTGTCTCTTTTTTGTTTGTTTGTTTGCTTTGTTCTTAAATTCCATATATGAGTGAAATCATATGTATTTCTCTTTCTCTGACTTATTTTGCTTAGCATTTTACTCTCTAGCTCCATCCATGTTGTTGCGAATGGCAAGATTTCATTCTCTTTTATGCCTGACCATTCATTGTTTAGTAGCTTGTTATTTAGTCTCTGTGTATTTGTGCTCTTCTCAGATTTTCTGGTGATTTTTAGTTTTGTATCATTGTGGTCAGAAAAGATGCATAATATGATTTTCATCTGTTTGAATTGAGATTTGTTTTGTGGCCTAACATGTCATCTATTCTGGAGAATGTTCCATGTGCTCTTGAAAAGAATGTGTACTCCACTGTTCTGGGATGGAATGTTCTGATTACATATGTTAGTCTATGTGGTCCAATATGTCATTCATAGCCACTTTCATTATTGATTTTCTGGTGGATAATCCATCCACTGATGTAAGTGGGGGTAGTAAAGTCCCCAACTATTATTGTATTACTGGTCAACTTCTTCCTTTGTTTACTAGTTGCTTTATGTATTTAGGTGCTCTTTATGTGGGTACATAAATATTTACAACTGTTATATCCTCTTGTTGGATTGTTCCTTTACCATTATGTAGAATTCATCCTTGTATCTTCTTAGATCTTTCTTATAAAGTCCATTTTCTCTGATATTAAGTACTGGTACTCCAGCTTTCTTTTTGCTTCTATTTGCATGGTGTATGTTTTCCCCATCCCTTCACTTTCAGTCTTCAAGTGTCTTTAAGTGTGAAGTGAGTCTTTTGTATAGATGGCTCTTGCATTTTATCTATCTTATCACTCTATGTTTTTGGATTGGAACACTCAATCTATTTACACTCAAAGTAATTACTGATGGTGTATACTTATTGCCTTTTTGTAGCTTGTTTTATAGTTGCTTTTGTAGTTCCTTTCTGTTCCTTTCTTTTCTTGCTTTCTACCCTTGTAGTCTGATGGCTTTCTTTAGTGATATGCTTACATTCCTTTCTATTTATCTTTTGCATATGTTAGAGGTTTCTAGCTTGTAGTTACATTAGGTTCATACACAACATCTTATGCATATAGCAGTCTATATTAAGTTGACAGTCGTTTAAGTTTGGACCCATTCTAAAATCACTAAATTTTTACCACCCCCCACCACCTCTGCATATTTGATATGTCATAATTTACATCCTTCTATTTTGTGCATCCTTGACTGATTTTTATACATATACCTACTTTTACTGTTTTTATGCCTCCTACTTTTTTCTTTTTTTTTTCTCCTACTTTTTTCTTGTTTATGGTCTTTCCTTCCATTCAAAGAATCCCCTTTAAAAAAAAAAAAAAGAATCCCCTTTAGCATTTCTTGTAAGGATGGTTTAGTGGTGAACTTCTTTAACTTTTGTTTGTCTGGGGAACTATCTTTCCATCAATTCTGAATGATATACCCTCCTGGACAGAGTATTCTTAATTGCAGGTTTTTTCCTTTAAGCCCTTTGAATATATCATGCCCTCTCTTCTAGCCTGCAAAGGTTTCTGCTGAAGAAATAAGCTGACAATCTATGGAGCTTCCCTTGTATGTAATTTTTTCTCTTGCTGCTTTTAAAATTCTGTTTTTATCACTAATTTTTTGCCATTTTAATTATCATGTGTCTTGGTATGGACCTCCTTGGGTGGACTGTCAGGGGCTCTCTGTGCCTCTTGGATCTGGATTTCTGTTTCCTTCCCCAGATTTGACAAGTTTTCAGCTATTATTTCTTCAAATAAATTTTCTGCCCCTCTTTATCTCTCTTCTCCTTCTGGTATCCCTAAAATGTGAATGTTATCATGCTTATAATGTCATTGAGTTCTCTTAACCTATTTCATTTTTTGTTATTCTTTTGTTCAACTTGGTTGTTCTCCATTACACTGTCTTCTAGATCACTGATTCTTCTGTCTCCTCTGATCTGCCATTCATTCCTTCTAGTGTAATTTCATTTTCCACTATTAAGTTCATCTCTGGTTGGTTCTTTTTTATATTTCCTATCTCTTTATTGAAGGTCTCACTGAGATCCTCCACTCTTTTCTCAAGTCTAGTATTTTTATAGCCATTACTTTCAATTCTCTATCAGGGATACTTCTTATGTATGTTTCATTTAGCTCTCTTGCTGTGGTTTTTGTCCTGTTCTTTCATTTGGGAAATATTCCTCTATCTCATTTTTGTCTCTTTGTTTGCTTCCATATATTAGGAAAGTCAGCTATATCTCCTGATCTTGAAAATAGTGGCTTTACGAAGAAGAGGTCCTGTGGCCCTATAGCACAATATCCCCTGTTTATCAGAGTCAGATGCTTCAGAAATGTCCCCTATGTGGGTTACATGTGCCCTACTATTGTGGCTGGGCCACATTTGCCTCCAGTACAGTTGGCTGCAATAGCCCACTTTTCCTATTGTGGGCAGGGTTTGGTGCCTATGTTGCTAAAGGGTCAGTCTAGAGCTGCTGTGGGCTTGCAGTTAGGCAGCATCAGTAGTCAAACCAGATGCCTGTCCTCAGGCTGCCTGCAGGGGCTGCAGATATGCTGATTGATAGTGTCAGGGTTATAGGGTTCTTGCATTGCTGGTTATAGGGTTCAGCAGATGGGGCTACAGATGAATGGGTGTGTGGTTATCTTCCCCTCTCAACAGGGCAAGAGTCACTTTAGAGCAGCACCAACCCCTTCCTACCAGGGCTGCTTTGTAGAATGACATGTGGCAGGAACTGCTCTGAAGGGATGCCTGCTTAGTAGAGCAGGTTGGATAGGACAATCTGCAGGACAATGTGGGGGGTGGGAAGTATACCATTAGCAAGGTAGGTGGAGGCTGTTTGCTGGTTCCCACACGTGTCCTACTCTCTAAGCTGGGGTAGGGGACTGTGGAGAAAAATGGTGCCCACTGGCCCTTTGTTCTTGGAGAAATCTCCCTAAGATCCCTGCCCCTCTAGCATATATTCTGAGATTAGTAAACAAATCTCCTTCATGTATACCCCCAGGACTTTCAAACTACTGCTTCTATACTGTATCTCAGTGGAGTTGTTTGTTATACTAGCTCTCTGAGTGCAGGGACTCAGTTTTTCTACCACCCTCCAGCTCTCCCAGAGCTAAGTCTGCTGATTTTTAAAGTACCCAGAGTTAAGCCCCACTGATTGTAAAAATTCACAAAGTTAAGCCCCACTGGTTTTCAAAGCCAAATGTTATGGGAACTTGTCTTTCCACCACAGGTCCCCTGTGTGTGGGTGCCTGGTGTGGGGTCCACTCCTCTCCCCTCTTGGTGCTTATGGTGTCCTTCCTATTTGTGGTTAGTCTCCTGGGAGCTTGGTTCCTGACTGACGACATCTCCATCCCTCCTATCCCTTTCTGATGTGGCCTCCTCTCTATGATTAACTGTGGTAAGTCTGTTCTGTCAGTATTTGGGTCATTTTCTGGGCCGGCTGTACTGATTTGGCTGTTACCTAGGTATGTCCATGGAATAAGGTGAGCTTAGGATCCTCCTACTCTCTCATCTTCTCAGAAGTCTTCCCTTGCAATTTTTGATAATAGCATTAGAAATATTCAGTAGAGAGAGGGGAAAATAACCATTATGAAATATAACTAAACATCTGTTCTCCATAACAAAGGCCTGCCCTCAAGAAAAATTACTTTACCAGACAACTTGAGCCCCCTCTACCCTTTCTATCTCACATCAGAGGAGGAAAAACAATGCTAAGAAACAATTCTGAGGGGAATCAGGCACACACACACAAAAAAAAAACCCTGAAATTTAATTATAGACTTCTTCCTCTCCCCCAAACTTACCATCCCATCAACAAGGCTCCAGTGTAACAAGAGTGGATTATAACTTAGAGTGGCAAGATGCCAACTCTATTTAAAAGGGAATTTCTGGGGATACCCAAAGACAGCAGGGCAGACAGAAACAAGTACAGGAGACAAAACTGAAGCCTAACACCGACATCTACAGTAAACATTAAACACAACCTAACTCCTAATTAATAAACATAAAACCTCACCCTAAAAGCCTGTTTACCTCAGTTCCTTTTAACTGATAGATAATGTCCAACTTTCAACAAAAAATTACAAAGCAGGTTAAAATGTCAAAATAAACATAGTCTGAAGAGACAAAGCATCAGAACAATATTCAGCTTTGACATTTATATTAGAATTATCAGATAGAGAATTTAAAATAACTATGATTAATATGTTTATCCCTGGTAAAGACAGATGCAAAATCCTCAACAAAGTACTGGTAAAGCAAATTCAACAATACAGTAAAAGATCACACATCATGATCGATTGGAATCTAATCCAGGAATACAAGAGCCGTTTACCATCTGCAGAAAAATGTGATAGACCATAATGACAAAATGAAGGCTGGGACACCTGGGTGGCTCAGCTGGTTGGATATTTGACTTGATCTCAGCTAAGGTCTCAATCTCAAGGTTGTTGAGTTCAAGCCCTACAATGAGTTAAGATGGATAAAGAAAGATAAAAATCATATGATCATTCAATATATACAGAAGAAGCATGACAAAATTCAATATCCATTCATGACAAAAAGTCTCAACAAATTAGGCATAAAGGGAGTGTATATTAATATAATAAAGGCCACAAATCACATGCTCACAGTAACATCATATTCAATGGTGAAAAGCTGAAAACTTTTCCTCTAAGATCAAGACAAGGATGCCCACTCTGACCACTTTTATTCAACATAGTAGTGGGGGTATTAACCTGAGCAATTAGGCAAGAAAAAGGAAGAAAAAAGAAAGAAAAGAAAAATCATCGAAGTCAGAAAGGAAGACTGCAAACAGTCTCTATTTTCAGATGACATGTTACTACATATAGAAAACTCCAAAGATGCTGCTAAAAAACTGTTAGAATAAGTGAATTATGCAAAGTTGAAGGATACAAAATCAACACGAATCAGTTGTATTTCTATACAGTAACAAAGACCTATCAGAAAAAGAAAATAAGAATCCTATGTACAATTGAATCAAAAAGAATAAAATATCTAGAAATAAATTTAACCAAGGAAAGGAAAGATCTGTACACTGAGAAATATATGACATTGATGAAAGAAAGATTTAAAAATGGAAAGATATTCCATGCTCATAGATCAGAAGAATTAACATTGTTAAAATGCCCACACTACCCAAAGCAGTCTACAGACTCAATGCAATCCCTAGCAAAATTCCAATGGCATTTTTCACAGAAATAAAACAAATAATCCTAAAATTTGTATGGAACAAGAACAAAATAACTCCAAATAGCCAAAGCAACCCTGGAGAAAAACAAAACTGGAGGCCATAAAAAGGAATCAAACACTGACACATGCATATATGTACACATATACATATTTGCACAAACCTCAAACCATTATACTAAGTGGAATCAGTGAGATGCAAAGAACACATAATATATGATCTCACTCAGTTAAAAATTCTGGAAAAGAAAAACCTTAGCACCAGAAAGCAGATGAGTAGTTGCCTGGTGCTGAAGGTGAGAAAGGCAAAATTGAAGATCAACTACAAATGGGTATAAGGGCACTTTAGGGGTAACAGAAATGTTCTAAACCTGGATTGTGGTGGTAATTGCATAGCTCTTTAAGTTCACTATAATCACTGAATTGTATACTTAACAACAGGTGAGTTTTATATACATAAATTATACTTCCAAAAAAGCTGTTAAGAAATACTTGAGTTTTCTGGTAGCAAAGAGAATAAAATCATTCCATATTTTTCAAAAAGAATGAAATTTCAAAGAAAGTTAGTTCTAGGGAGTTTGAATTTTAGCCAATATGAGGAAGCACATACACTGATAATCAGTTATTCAATAGGAATACCTTGGATTCCCAAAGCAAGCAGAATGGTTGGTTGGCCAACCCAACAGAACATTTCTGGTACCTTCTCCTTTATCACTGTAAAAACACAGGGTTTGCAAAGTGACCTGTTGAATATGCTGTTATTTGCAACTGAATGAAGCCTAATGGATAACTTTAACTTTTCCAAGAATAGTCCTAAAACGCTGAAAACTTTCTGCCCAGGGAAGGTGTGAAATATTCTTACTGGAGAGAGATGATATAATTAGTTGGTTAAATTTTAAAAAATTAATCATAAGTTTTTGAAAAACACCTGCATTATATAATTCTTTGAATTTAATCAAAGTAATTGTCACTGTGAATATATACCATTTCAGAAAGGGAAATATTCTTTGCTTTGTCATTTCAGCTTATACGCACACACATGCATACACACATATGCACGTGCACATACCCACGCACACACATACATACACACCCCTTTATTTCCTCAGGAGCTTTGAAAATCAAAGTAGGAGACTACTTTTACAGAAGATGAAAAGTACACAAAAGTATAATATTTGGCCTCTGCCCTCAAGGTGTTGAAAAACAATCTTTGTAGAGGCAGGTGAACACACCTGAAATAATTAACAGATATTAGATACTGTACAATTTACTGTACAATTAAGCCATTAAAAAACAATTAAGCCATTAATTGTAGCATATAATTACAATTAAATTCTGCAAAAGCCAAACCATAGATGGCTTTACAAACCACCAGGATTAAAAAATGCTACCTGATGGTGAAAGCAAGCAATTGACCTATATTTACATAAGATATGAGTGCAAATGCTCTGGTTCTCGATATTCTGGATGCTCAGCAACCTGGCTCAATACCTTGACTTTTATTATTTCCCCATTTGATGTTCTAGCTTGTTCTTGCTTGCTCTTAGGACACACTCCAAGATACAGTTTCTAGTAATTGTCTTTGAACACCTCTCCCTTCACCAGAAACATCTTAAGTAAGAGGATGTGAAAATACACATAACAGACAGATATAAATAGAATCTCACTGATTTATAATTAGCAAAGACTTCACTACAGAATATTTAAGAAGAATGTCCACCTCTATTATTTTTCTCATATACAGTAACTCACAGGAAGCTAATTATATCACTCAATAAGACTTAAGAACTAGGAGATAATGTAAGAAACAAAATAATTGTTAGTATATTATTTTTTTTGTAAGTGAAAAGTTATCTAACGTGCTTGAGAATACTTAAAAGCGGTTTCAACTCACTCATATAATATATACTGAACCAACATTTGTTTGCCATCTTTATATTCATTACCAGAGAAAGAAGTTTGTTCACTTCAAAGGAAACTAGAGATACATTATAACTTACCTAGAGTTTCAATATTACAAATGACTAAAGCAAAATTAATGAAGTCTTCCATGTTAAAAATTACAAACCAATGTACAATTTCTAACTTAAGTCAAAGTGAAATTTTACATAATATATTGTTTAGTAAAGAATATTGAAAAAATAAATGAAGAAGTGATTTTCTAAAATCAGGTAATTTTGTAGAACTTGAGACAACACTCCTGATACAGAATGCTTGGCTAGATTGGTAGTTCTTTCCCTGCCAAATTCCTGCCTAGCTTTACAAGAAGTGAAGGTCTCATTCTACAATAAAAATAAGAAAAGATTCTTTGCCTAGAATACCCTTAACTCCAGTTAGGTTTTAGTATGTGCTGATAAAGCATCTTAAATCATCTTAGCAACAGTCTAATCTAAACGAGCATCAGCCAGCAAAACCATTGTTCCAAGTGGCTTTGGGAAACACAGTCCAGCCATTGGTCTTAAAACTCCAGCAGAGGGCAGCTCTGGTGGCTCAGTGGTTTAGCGCTGCCTTTAGCCGAGGGTGTGATCCTGAAGACCCAAGATCAAGTCCCGCATCAGGCTCCCTGCATGTAGCCTGCTTCTCTCTCTGCCTGTGCCTGTGCCCCTCTCTGTATCTCTCATGAATAGATAAATAAAATCTTTTTAAAAATTCCAGGCGGGCATGCTTAATGTCTGGCTGTTATGATTGGATCCACTAGAGGACAAGACCAAGGATCCTATCTTTCTCAGGCAATAAGCATGACAAAGCTAGAGAGTAACTCACAAAAAAAGTAACTAAATTCATCAGCAAAATACATAAAAATTTCAATTAAACAAAGTGCTTTGGGAGTAAGCTAGTCTTAGATGTCTAAGACTACAGAATTAAATAAATTATAGGGCACTGACACAATACTACACAGGAGTTAAATACTGTTAAATACTACACAGGATTAAAGATCATGTTCCAGAATGTTAATTGACATTGAAAATGCTCCTATGTAAAATACTATATGAAAAGCAGGTCATAAAAAGTAAGATCAGTTTTTATGTTTTTTTTTTTTTTTTTAAATATATATACAGGAGCACCTGGGTGGTTCCATTGGTTAAGTGCTTGCCTTCAGCTCAGGTCATAATCACTTGCTATCAGGGAAATACAAATCAAACCACCAATGAGATACCACATCACACCAGTGACTATGGCGAAAATTAAACAAGACAGGAAACAACAAATGTTGGAGAGGATGTATAGAAAGGGGAAACCCTCTTGCACAATTGGTGAAAACGCAAACTGGTACAGCCACTCTGGAAAACAGTGTGGAGGTTCCTCAAAGAGTTAAAACAGAGCTACCCTACGACGCAGCAACTTGCACTGGGTATTTACCCCAAAGATACTGATGCAGTGGAACGCTGGGACACCTGCACCCAACGTTTATAGCAGCAATGTCCACAATAGCCAACTGTGGAAAGAGCTCAATGTCCTTCAACAGATGAACAGATGAAGAATATGTGGTTATGTATGGTATGTATGTGTGTGTGTGTATATACACACACCCACACAAATAGAATCTTACTCAGCCATTAGAAAAGGACGAATACCCACCATTGCTTCCCACATGGATGAAACTGGAGGGTATCATGCTGAGTGACGTAAGTCAATCTGAAAAGGACAATCATCATATGGGGGAATATAAGACATAGTGAAAAGGGTTTTATAATGGAAAGGAGGGAAATGAATGGGAAACATTAAGAGCGGGTGACAAAATATGAGAAACTCCTAACTCTAGGAACGAAAAAAAGGGTAGTGGAGGGGAGGCAGGTGGGGAGATGAGGTAACTGGGTGATGGGCACTGAGGAGGGCACTTGATGGAATGAGCGCTGGGTGTTATACTATATGTTGGCAAATCAAATCTCAATAAAAAATATTATTTTAAATAACAAAATAAAATCCCAGGGTCCTGGGATCAAGCCCCACGTCAGACTCTTTTGCCCTCAGCAGGGAGCCTGCTTTTTTCCCTTACCTCTGCCTGCTGCTCCCGCCTGCTTGTGTGTGCTCTATATCTCTCTCTGTCAAATAATAAACTAAGTAAATAAGTAATTAAAAATATATATACATACACATATATACATATATATTCAGATTAAAAAGACATCAAAATGCTAACAAAGATTATATTACAAGATTGTTTTATTTTCTTTTCCATGAATTTTTAAATTTATACTTTGATGTAAGAAATATAATGATAGAATAAAAACTAATCTATTTAACTATATTTTCTAGTTAACTAAAAAGAAAGTAAGCAATTTGGGATTAAATATATCTTACTCAATATCTTGCTACTAGTCAACACAAACCCAACAGTGTGATGATTTACAGTGAAATCAGTCATCCAACCAATCAATTAATTTGGCAAAACACCTTTAGCATGTTTTTTATGGTAAGACTTAAGTTTCTATGTCATTCTGTTTATTCCGATGGTAAGGTGATAAAAAACTTGACATAAACTTGAGAGAGGTCAACACAAATACATCTTTCCCTTCTTTATGTACGTATCTCATAGGAGCTACCAGTTTTAAAGTTAAACATCACTCACTCACTAATCATTACCATATGAATGCAGGTGTAGAGGGTTTAATATACACTGGTTCAGGTATCATAGTTTGTTTATGTGACTAAATTTCTGGTTTACATTTTGCTATTTCAAATATACACGTTCTATTTAAATTTTAACCCACTTCTAGATTTTTTTTAAAAAATTTCCATTTACTGTTTTGAAAAGGTAAAATACTCAGGTGGTTCAGTCATCAAAATGTACAAAACAGCATACTCCCTTCCCATCCATGTACAAAAAATAACAGTGACCACAAAGGAACAGAGACAATATACAGAAATAGTGACTTTACAGGTAATACAATGGCACTAAATTCATATCTTTTAATAGTTATTCTGAATGCAAATGGGCTAAATGCACCAATCCAAAAATACAGGATATCAGATTTGATTTAAAAAGCAAGACTCATTGATATGCTGTCTGCAAGAGACTCAGTTTAGACCCAAAGATACCTCCAGATTTAAAGTAAGGGGGTAAAAAAAATAAAGTAAGGAGGTAAAAAAAAATAAAATAAAAAATAAAAAATAAAAAATAAAAAAAAATAAAAAAAAAAAGTAAGGAGGTAAAAAACCACTTATGATAATGGACGTCAAAGAAAGATGGGGTGGCAATCCTTATATCAGAAAACAGATTTTAAACCAAAGACTGTAATAAGAAATGAGGATGGTTACTATATCACAATAAAGGGTCTATCCAACAAGAAGATCTAGCAATTGTAAATATTTATGCCCCTAATATGGGAACAGCCTATTATAAAGCCAATAAATAAGAATATTTTAAAAACACACTGGTAATAATACAGTAATAGCAGGGGACTTTAACACTCACAGCAATGGGCAATCATCTAAGCAGATCAATAAAGAAATAAGGGCTTTAAATGACATACTGGACCAGATGGACTTCACAGATACATTCAAACCATTCCATCCTAAAGCAACAGAATACTTCTCAAGTGCACATGGAACATTTACCAGATAGATCACATACTGGGTCACAAATCAGGTCTCAACTGGCACCAAAAGCCTGGGATTACACCCTGCATATATTCTTGGACCACAATGCTTTAAACTAAAACTAAAACACAAGATACATGGAGGCTAAAGTACAGCCTACTAAAAAATGAATAGGTCAACCATAAAATTAAGAAAAATTATAAAAATTCATGGAAACAAATGAAAATGAAAATACAACTGTTCTTAGTCTTTGGGATGCAGCAAAGGGATCGAGTCCCACATCAGGCTCCCTGCGTGGAGCCTGCTTCTCCCTCTGCCTGTGTCTCTGCCTCTCTCTGTCTCTCATGAATGAATAAATAAAATCTTAAAAAAAAGAAAAACAGAATGGAAGGAAAACTTCCAAACTCTTCCTATAAGGCCAGCATTACCTTGATCCTAAAACCAAAGACTCCACCAAAAAGAATTACAGACCAATATCCTGATGACATGGATGTTAAAATCTCACCAAGATGCTATCCAAGAGGATCCAACAATATATTAAAAGGATTATTCACTATGACCAAGTGGTATTGCCACTCCCCCTGCTTGTGCTTGCTCTCTCACTCTCTCACTCTCTGTCAAATAAATAAAATCTTAAAAAAAATATAAAATAAAATACGCTTTACAGTGTAAGACAGAGAGTACATACCTCAGTATAATTAAAAGCATCTATGAAAAGGCCACAGTGAATATCATTCTCAATACGGAAAACCTGAGGGCTTTCCTCCTAAGTCAGGAACATGGCAGGGATGTCCACTATCACCAATGTTGTTCAAACATAGTACTAGAAGTCTAGCCTCAGCAATCAGACAACAAAAGAAATAAAAGACATTCAAATCAGCAAAGAAGAAGTTAAACTTTCACTCTTTGCAGATGACATACTACTCCATGTGGAAAACCCAAAAGACTCCACCCCAAAATTGCTAATAGAACTCATACAGGAATTTAGCAAGATATAAAATAAATGCACAGAAATCAGTTGCATTTCTATACACTAACAATGAGACAGAAGAAAGAGAAATTACGGAGTTATTCCATTTACAATTCCACCAAAACCATAATACCTAGGAATAAACCTAACCAAAGAAGCAAAGGATCTATACTCGGAAAACTATAGAACACTCATGAAAGAAACTGAGGAAGACACAAAGAAATAGAAAGAAACTCCATGCTCATGGATTGAAAGAATGAATATTGCTAAGATGTCTATGTTATCTAGAGCATCTATCCATACAATGCAATTTATCAAAATACCATCAACTTTTTTCACAGGGCTGGAACAATAATCCTAAAATTGTATGGAACCAGAAAACACACAACTAGCCAGAGCAATGTTGAAAAAAAGAAACCAAGTTGGTGGCATCACAATTTCAGCTTCAAGTTCTATTACAAAACGGTAATCATCAAGACAGGATGGTACTAGCACAAAAACATATAGATCAATGGAACAGAACAGAGAATCCAGAAATGGACCTGGAATCTATGGTCAACTAATCTTTGACAAAGCAGGAAAGAATATCCAATGGAAAAAAGAGT
The DNA here is from genome assembly GCF_011100685.1 of Canis lupus familiaris. Taxonomy (NCBI): domain Eukaryota; kingdom Metazoa; phylum Chordata; class Mammalia; order Carnivora; family Canidae; genus Canis; species Canis lupus. Next base: position 85 of record NW_023330873.1, on the reverse strand, counting down.
CTCTTCAACAAATGGTGTTGGGAAAATTGAACAGCCCCATGCAGAACAGTGAAATCGGACCATTTCCTCACACCATACACAAAAA